>NW_027099073.1:0-74643 GCF_037042795.1 Molothrus aeneus | reverse complement strand
GAGAGCTGCGTATCTGCGTCTTCTGCGTGTCTTGCCGCTCTACACTCAGCCAAAAGCTTTTCCACCATATCTTGCAAGGAGAAACTCTGCCAGGAAAGAAAACATCCAAATCTTGTTCTAAAGCTTGCACGGGGGTCTGCAAAGAGTTTGGCAAGAATGAAAGGTAGTTGTCCAAAACTCGTTCTTTTCCAATAGAATAACCATGGAAAAGGCAGGAGAGTGGTAAAGTACTGTTTTCTCTAAGTCTGAAGGCTGCCCACACTGTGCCTGTGTGCTGCAGCTTGCATCTTCGCCTTTGGGAAGCTGCCGCTCGCCGATTCTCCCGGAGGCGAAGAAGCGGCTTCTTCGCACACAGAGCATTGTGGCGAGCGCAGGGAGCTCCTGAGAGCGGTTTGTGCCGAAAGAAGCCCGGGACCGGCACTTAGCTTCGGAGAGCTGCGTATCTGCGTCTTCTGCGTGTCTTGCCGCTCTACACTCAGCAAAAAGCTTTTCCACCATATCTTGCAAGGAGAAACTCTGCCAGGAAAGAAAACATCCAAAATCTTGTTCTAAAGCTTGCACGGGGGTCTGCAAAGAGTTTGGCAAGAATGAAAGGTAGTTGTCCAAAACTCGTTCTTTTCCAATAGAATAACCATGGAAAAGCAGGAGAGTGGTAAAGTACTGTTTTCTCTAAGTCTGAATGCTGCCCACACTGTGCCTGTGTGCTGCACCTTGCATCTTCGCCTTTGGGAAGCTGCCGCTCGCCGATTCTCCCGCAGGCGAAGAAGCGGCTTCTTCGCACACAGAGCATTGTGGCGAGCGCAGGGAGCTCCTGAGAGCGGTTTGTGCCGAAAGAAGCCCGGGACCGGCACTTAGCTTCGGAGAGCTGCGTATCCGCGTCTTCTGCGTGTCTTGCCGCTCTACACTCAGCAAAAAGCTTTTCCACCATATCTTGCAAGGAGAAACTCTGCCAGGAAAGAAAACATCCAAAATCTGGTTCTAAAGCTTGCACGGGGGTCTGCAAAGAGTTTGGCAAGAATGAAAGGTAGTTGTCCAAAACTCGTTCTTTTCCAATAGAATAACCATGGAAAAGGCAGGAGAGTGGTAAAGTACTGTTTTCTCTAAGTCTGAAGGCTGCCCACACTGTGCCTGTGTGCTGCAGCTTGCATCTTCGCCTTTGGGAAGCTGCCGCTCGCCGATTCTCCCGCAGGCGAAGAAGCGGCTTCTTCGCACACAGAGCATTGTGGCGAGCGCAGGGAGCTCCTGAGAGCGGTTTGTGCCGAAAGAAGCCCGGGACCGGCACTTAGCTTCGGAGAGCTGCGTATCCGCGTCTTCTGCGTGTCTTGCCGCTCTACACTCAGCCAAAAGCTTTTCCACCATATCTTGCAAGGAGAAACTCTGCCAGGAAAGAAAACATCCAAAAACTTGTTCTAAAGCTTGCACGGGGGTCTGCAAAGAGTTTGGCAAGAATGAAAGGTAGTTGTCCAAAACTCGTTCTTTTCCAATAGAATAACCATGGAAAAGGCAGGAGAGTGGTAAAGTACTGTTTTCTCTAAGTCTGAATGCTGCCCACACTGTGCCTGTGTGCTGCAGCTTGCATCTTCGCCTTTGGGGAAGCTGCCGCTCGCCGATTCTCCCGCAGGCGAAGAAGCGGCTTCTTCGCACACAGAGCATTGTGGCGAGCGCAGGGAGCTCCTGAGAGCGGTTTGTGCCGAAAGAAGCCCGGGACCGGCACTTAGCTTCGGAGAGCTGCGTATCTGCGTCTTCTGCGTGTCTTGCCGCTCTACACTCAGCAAAAGCTTTTCCACCATATCTTGCAAGGAGAAACTCTGCCAGGAAAGAAAACATCCAAAATCTTGTTCTAAAGCTTGCACGGGGGTCTGCAAAGAGTTTGGCAAGAATGAAAGGTAGTTGTCCAAAACTCGTTCTTTTCCAATAGAATAACCATGGAAAAGGCAGGAGAGTGGTAAAGTACTGTTTTCTCTAAGTCTGAAGGCTGCCCACACTGTTGCCGCAGCTTAGCTTGCATCTTCGCCTTTGGCAAGCTGCCGCTCGCCGATTCTCCCGCAGGCGAAGAAGCGGCTTCTTCGCACACAGAGCATTGTGGCGAGCGCAGGGAGCTCCTGAGAGCGGTTTGTGCCGAAAGAAGCCCGGGACCGGCACTTAGCTTCGGAGAGCTGCGTATCTGCGTCTTCTGTGTGTCTTGCCGCTCTACACTCAGCAAAAAGCTTTTCCACCATATCTTGCAAGGAGAAACTCTGCCAGGAAAGAAAACATCCAAAATCTTGTTCTAAAGCTTGCACCGGGGGTCTGCAAAGAGTTTGGCAAGAATGAAAGGTAGTTGTCCAAAACTCGTTCTTTTCCAATAGAATAACCATGGATAAGGCAGGAGAGTGGTAAAGTACTGTTTTCTCTAAGTCTGAATGCTGCCCACACTGTGCCTGTGTGCTGCAGCTTGCATCTTCGCCTTTGGGAAGCTGCCGCTCGCCGATTCTCCCGGAGGCGAAGAAGCGGCTTCTTCGCACACAGAGCATTGTGGCGAGCGCAGGGAGCTCCTGAGAGCGGTTTGTGCCGAAAGAAGCCCGGGACCGGCACTTAGCTTCGGAGAGCTGCGTATCTGCGTCTTCTGCGTGTCTTGCCGCTCTACACTCAGCAAAAAGCTTTTTCCACCATATCTTGCAAGGAGAAACTCTGCCAGGAAAGAAAACATCCAAAATCTTGTTCTAAAGCTTGCACGGGGGTCTGCAAAGAGTTTGGCAAGAATGAAAGGTAGTTGTCCAAAACTCGTTCTTTTCCAATAGAATAACCATGGAAAAGGCAGGAGAGTGGTAAAGTACTGTTTTCTCTAAGTCTGAAGGCTGCCCACACTGTGCCTGCGTGCTGCAGCTTGCATCTTCGCCTTTGGGAAGCTGCCGCTCGCCGATTCTCCCGGAGGCGAAGAAGCGGCTTCTTCGCACACAGAGCATTGTGGCGAGCGCAGGGAGCTCCTGAGAGCGGTTTGTGCCGAAAGAAGCCCGGGACCGGCACTTAGCTTCGGAGAGCTGCGTATCTGCGTCTTCTGCGTGTCTTGCCGCTCTACACTCAGCCAAAAGCTTTTCCACCATATCTTGCAAGGAGAAACTCTGCCAGGAAAGAAAACATCCAAAATCTTGTTCTAAAGCTTGCACGGGGGTCTGCAAAGAGTTGGGCAAGAATGAAAGGTAGTTGTCCAAAACTCGTTCTTTTCCAATAGAATAACCATGGAAAAGGCAGGAGAGTGGTAAAGTACTGTTTTCTCTAAGTCTGAAGGCTGCCCACACTGTGCCTGTGTGCCGCAGCTTGCATCTTCGCCTTTGGGAAGCTGCCGCTCGCCGATTCTCCCGGAGGCGAAGAAGCGGCTTCTTCGCACACAGAGCATTGTGGCGAGCGCAGGGAGCTCCTGAGAGCGGTTTGTGCCGAAAGAAGCCCGGGACCGGCACTTAGCTTCGGAGAGCTGCGTATCTGCGTCTTCTGCGTGTCTTGCCGCTCTACACTCAGCCAAAAGCTTTTCCACCATATCTTGCAAGGAGAAACTCTGCCAGGAAAGAAAACATCCAAAATCTTGTTCTAAAGCTTGCACGGGGGTCTGCAAAGAGTTTGGCAAGAATGAAAGGTAGTTGTCCAAAACTCGTTCTTTTCCAATAGAATAACCATGGAAAAGGCAGGAGAGTGGTAAAGTACTGTTTTCTCTAAGTCTGAAGGCTGCCCACACTGTGCCTGTGTGCCGCAGCTTGCATCTTCGCCTTTGGGAAGCTGCCGCTCGCCGATTCTCCCGGAGGCGAAGAAGCGGCTTCTTCGCACACAGAGCATTGTGGCGAGCGCAGGGAGCTCCTGAGAGCGGTTTGTGCCGAAAGAAGCCCGGGACCGGCACTTAGCTTCGGAGAGCTGCGTATCTGCGTCTTCTGCGTGTCTTGCCGCTCTACACTCAGCAAAAAGCTTTTCCACCATATCTTGCAAGGAGAAACTCTGCCAGGAAAGAAAACATCCAAAATCTGGTTCTAAAGCTTGCACGGGGGTCTGCAAAGAGTTTGGCAAGAATGAAAGGTAGTTGTCCAAAACTCGTTCTTTTCCAATAGAATAACCATGGAAAAGGCAGGAGAGTGGTAAAGTACTGTTTTCTCTAAGTCTGAAGGCTGCCCACACTGTGCCTGTGTGCTGCAGCTTGCATCTTCGCCTTTGCGAAGCTGCCGCTCGCCGATTCTCCCGGAGGCGAAGAAGCGGCTTCTTCGCACACAGAGCATTGTGGCGAGCGCAGGGAGCTCCTGAGAGCGGTTTGTGCCGAAAGAAGCCCGGGACCGGCACTTAGCTTCGGAGAGCTGCGTATCTGCGTCTTCTGCGTGTCTTGCCGCTCTACACTCAGCCAAAAGCTTTTCCACCATATCTTGCAAGGAGAAACTCTGCCAGGAAAGAAAACATCCAAAATCTTGTTCTAAAGCTTGCACGGGGGTCTGCAAAGAGTTTGGCAAGAATGAAAGGTAGTTGTCCAAAACTCGTTCTTTTCCAATAGAATAACCATGGATAAGGCAGGAGAGTGGTAAAGTACTGTTTTCTCTAAGTCTGAAGGCTGCCCACACTGTGCCTGTGTGCTGCAGCTTGCATCTTCGCCTTTGGGAAGCTGCCGCTCGCCGATTCTCCCGCAGGCGAAGAAGCGGCTTCTTCGCACACAGAGCATTGTGGCGAGCGCAGGGAGCTCCTGAGAGCGGTTTGTGCCGAAAGAAGCCCGGGACCGGCACTTAGCTTCGGAGAGCTGCGTATCTGCGTCTTCTGCGTGTCTTGCCGCTCTACACTCAGCAAAAAGCTTTTCCACCATATCTTGCAAGGAGAAACTCTGCCAGGAAAGAAAACATCCAAAATCTTGTTCTAAAGCTTGCACGGGGGTCTGCAAAGAGTTTGGCAAGAATGAAAGGTAGTTGTCCAAAACTCGTTCTTTTCCAATAGAATAACCATGGAAAAGGCAGGAGAGTGGTAAAGTACTGTTTTCTCTAAGTCTGAAGGCTGCCCACACTGTGCCTGTGTGCCGCAGCTTGCATCTTCGCCTTTGGGAAGCTGCCGCTCGCCGATTCTCCCGCAGGCGAAGAAGCGGCTTCTTCGCACACAGAGCATTGTGGCGAGCGCAGGGAGCTCCTGAGAGCGGTTTGTGCCGAAAGAAGCCCGGGACCGGCACTTAGCTTCGGAGAGCTGCGTATCTGCGTCTTCTGCGTGTCTTGCCGCTCTACACTCAGCAAAAAGCTTTTCCACCATATCTTGCAAGGAGAAAACTCTGCAGGAAAGAAAACATCCAAAATCTTGTTCTAAAGCTTGCACGGGGGTCTGCAAAGAGTTTGGCAAGAATGAAAGGTAGTTGTCCAAAACTCGTTCTTTTCCAATAGAATAACCATGGAAAAGGCAGGAGAGTGGTAAAGTACTGTTTTCTCTAAGTCTGAATGCTGCCCACACTGTGCCTGCGTGCTGCAGCTTGCATCTTCGCCTTTGGGAAGCTGCCGCTCGCCGATTCTCCCGGAGGCGAAGAAGCGGCTTCTTCGCACACAGAGCATTGTGGCGAGCGCAGGGAGCTCCTGAGAGCGGTTTGTGCCGAAAGAAGCCCGGGACCGGCACTTAGCTTCGGAGAGCTGCGTATCTGCGTCTTCTGCGTGTCTTGCCGCTCTACACTCAGCAAAAAGCTTTTCCACCATATCTTGCAAGGAGAAACTCTGCCAGGAAAGAAAACATCCAAAATCTGGTTCTAAAGCTTGCACGGGGGTCTGCAAAGAGTTTGGCAAGAATGAAAGGTAGTTGTCCAAAACTCGTTCTTTTCCAATAGAATAAACATGGATAAGGCAGGAGAGTGGTAAAGTACTGTTTTCTCTAAGTCTGAATGCTGCCCACACTGTGCCTGTTTGCTGCAGCTTGCATCTTCGCCTTTGGGAAGCTGCCGCTCGCCGATTCTCCCGGAGGCGAAGAAGCGGCTTCTTCACACACAGAGCATTGTGGCGAGCGCAGGGAGCTCCTGAGAGCGGTTTGTGCCGAAAGAAGCCCGGGACCGGCACTTAGCTTCGGAGAGCTGCGTATCTGCGTCTTCTGCGTGTCTTGCCGCTCTACACTCAGCAAAAAGCTTTTCCACCATATCTTGCAAGGAGAAACTCTGCCAGGAAAGAAAACATCCAAAATCTTGTTCTAAAGCTTGCACGGGGGTCTGCAAAGAGTTTGGCAAGAATGAAAGGTAGTTGTCCAAAACTCGTTCTTTTCCAATAGAATAACCATGGAAAAGGCAGGAGAGTGGTAAAGTACTGTTTTCTCTAAGTCTGAAGGCTGCCCACACTGTGCCTGTGTGCTGCAGCTTGCATCTTCGCCTTTGGGAAGCTGCCGCTCGCCGATTCTCCCGGAGGCGAAGAAGCGGCTTCTTCGCACACAGAGCATTGTGGCGAGCGCAGGGAGCTCCTGAGAGCGGTTTGTGCCGAAAGAAGCCCGGGACCGGCACTTAGCTTCGGAGAGCTGCGTATCTGCGTCTTCTGCGTGTCTTGCCGCTCTACACTCAGCAAAAAGCTTTTCCACCATATCTTGCAAGGAGAAACTCTGCCAGGAAAGAAAACATCCAAAATCTTGTTCTAAAGCTTGCACGGGGGTCTGCAAAGAGTTTGGCAAGAATGAAAGGTAGTTGTCCAAAACTCGTTCTTTTCCAATAGAATAACCATGGATAAGGCAGGAGAGTGGTAAAGTACTGTTTTCTCTAAGTCTGAAGGCTGCCCACACTGTGCCTGTGTGCTGCAGCTTGCATCTTCGCCTTTGGGAAGCTGCCGCTCGCCGATTCTCCCGCAGGCGAAGAAGCGGCTTCTTCGCACACAGAGCATTGTGGCGAGCGCAGGGAGCTCCTGAGAGCGGTTTGTGCCGAAAGAAGCCCGGGACCGGCACTTAGCTTCGGAGAGCTGCGTATCTGCGTCTTCTGCGTGTCTTGCCGCTCTACACTCAGCCAAAAGCTTTTCCACCATATCTTGCAAGGAGAAACTCTGCCAGGAAAGAAAACATCCAAAATCTTGTTCTAAAGCTTGCACGGGGGTCTGCAAAGAGTTTGCAAGAATGAAAGGTAGTTGTCCAAAACTCGTTCTTTTCCAATAGAATAACCATGGAAAAGGCAGGAGAGTGGTAAAGTACTGTTTTCTCTAAGTCTGAAGGCTGCCCACACTGTGCCTGTGTGCTGCACCTTGCATCTTCGCCTTTGGGAAGCTGCCGCTCGCCGATTCTCCCGCAGGCGAAGAAGCGGCTTCTTCGCACACAGAGCATTGTGGCGAGCGCAGGGAGCTCCTGAGAGCGGTTTGTGCCGAAAGAAGCCCGGGGACCGGCACTTAGCTTCGGAGAGCTGCGTATCTGCGTCTTCTGCGTGTCTTGCCGCTCTACACTCAGCCAAAAGCTTTTCCACCATATCTTGCAAGGAGAAACTCTGCCAGGAAAGAAAACATCCAAAATCTTGTTCTAAAGCTTGCACGGGGGTCTGCAAAGAGTTTGGCAAGAATGAAAGGTAGTTGTCCAAAACTCGTTCTTTTCCAATAGAATAACCATGGAAAAGGCAGGAGAGTGGTAAAGTACTGTTTTCTCTAAGTCTGAATGCTGCCCACACTGTGCCTGCGTGCTGCAGCTTGCATCTTCGCCTTTGGGAAGCTGCCGCTCGCCGATTCTCCCGGAGGCGAAGAAGCGGCTTCTTCGCACACAGAGCATTGTGGCGAGCGCAGGGAGCTCCTGAGAGCGGTTTGTGCCGAAAGAAGCCCGGGACCGGCACTTAGCTTCGGAGAGCTGCGTATCTGCGTCTTCTGCGTGTCTTGCCGCTCTACACTCAGCCAAAAGCTTTTCCACCATATCTTGCAAGGAGAAACTCTGCCAGGAAAGAAAACATCCAAAATCTTGTTCTAAAGCTTGCACGGGGGTCTGCAAAGAGTTTGGCAAGAATGAAAGGTAGTTGTCCAAAACTCGTTCTTTTCCAATAGAATAACCATGGAAAAGGCAGGAGAGTGGTAAAGTACTGTTTTCTCTAAGTCTGAAGGCTGCCCACACTGTGCCTGTGTGCTGCAGCTTGCATCTTCGCCTTTGGCAAGCTGCCGCTCGCCGATTCTCCCGGAGGCGAAGAAGCGGCTTCTTCGCACACAGAGCATTGTGGCGAGCGCAGGGAGCTCCTGAGAGCGGTTTGTGCCGAAAGAAGCCCGGGACCGGCACTTAGCTTCGGAGAGCTGCGTATCTGCGTCTTCTGCGTGTCTTGCCGCTCTACACTCAGCCAAAAGCTTTTCCACCATATCTTGCAAGGAGAAACTCTGCCAGGAAAGAAAACATCCAAAATCTTGTTCTAAAGCTTGCACGGGGGTCTGCAAAGAGTTTGGCAAGAATGAAAGGTAGTTGTCCAAAACTCGTTCTTTTCCAATAGAATAACCATGGAAAAGGCAGGAGAGTGGTAAAGTACTGTTTTCTCTAAGTCTGAAGGCTGCCCACACTGTGCCTGTGTGCTGCACCTTGCATCTTCGCCTTTGGGAAGCTGCCGCTCGCCGATTCTCCCGCAGGCGAAGAAGCGGCTTCTTCGCACACAGAGCATTGTGGCGAGCGCAGGGAGCTCCTGAGAGCGGTTTGTGCCGAAAGAAGCCCGGGACCGGCACTTAGCTTCGGAGAGCTGCGTATCCGCGTCTTCTGCGTGTCTTGCCGCTCTACACTCAGCAAAAAGCTTTTCCACCATATCTTGCAAGGAGAAACTCTGCCAGGAAAGAAAACATCCAAAATCTGGTTCTAAAGCTTGCACGGGGGTCTGCAAAGAGTTTGGCAAGAATGAAAGGTAGTTGTCCAAAACTCGTTCTTTTCCAATAGAATAACCATGGAAAAGGCAGGAGAGTGGTAAAGTACTGTTTTCTCTAAGTCTGAAGGCTGCCCACACTGTGCCTGTGTGCTGCAGCTTGCATCTTCGCCTTTGGGAAGCTGCCGCTCGCCGATTCTCCCGCAGGCGAAGAAGCGGCTTCTTCGCACACAGAGCATTGTGGCGAGCGCAGGGAGCTCCTGAGAGCGGTTTGTGCCGAAAGAAGCCCGGGACCGGCACTTAGCTTCGGAGAGCTGCGTATCCGCGTCTTCTGCGTGTCTTGCCGCTCTACACTCAGCAAAAAGCTTTTCCACCATATCTTGCAAGGAGAAACTCTGCCAGGAAAGAAAACATCCAAAATCTTGTTCTAAAGCTTGCACGGGGGTCTGCAAAGAGTTTGGCAAGAATGAAAGGTAGTTGTCCAAAACTCGTTCTTTTCCAATAGAATAACCATGGAAAAGGCAGGAGAGTGGTAAAGTACTGTTTTCTCTAAGTCTGAATGCTGCCCACACTGTGCCTGTGTGCTGCAGCTTGCATCTTCGCCTTTGGCAAGCTGCCGCTCGCCGATTCTCCCGGAGGCGAAGAAGCGGCTTCTTCGCACACAGAGCATTGTGGCGAGCGCAGGGAGCTCCTGAGAGCGGTTTGTGCCGAAAGAAGCCCGGGACCGGCACTTAGCTTCGGAGAGCTGCGTATCTGCGTCTTCTGCGTGTCTTGCCGCTCTACACTCAGCCAAAAGCTTTTCCACCATATCTTGCAAGGAGAAACTCTGCCAGGAAAGAAAACATCCAAAATCTTGTTCTAAAGCTTGCACGGGGGTCTGCAAAGAGTTTGGCAAGAATGAAAGGTAGTTGTCCAAAACTCGTTCTTTTCCAATAGAATAACCATGGAAAAGGCAGGAGAGTGGTAAAGTACTGTTTTCTCTAAGTCTGAAGGCTGCCCACACTGTGCCTGTGTGCCGCAGCTTGCATCTTCGCCTTTGGGAAGCTGCCGCTCGCCGATTCTCCCGCAGGCGAAGAAGCGGCTTCTTCGCACACAGAGCATTGTGGCGAGCGCAGGGAGCTCCTGAGAGCGGTTTGTGCCGAAAGAAGCCCGGGACCGGCACTTAGCTTCGGAGAGCTGCGTATCTGCGTCTTCTGCGTGTCTTGCCGCTCTACACTCAGCAAAAAGCTTTTCCACCATATCTTGCAAGGAGAAACTCTGCCAGGAAAGAAAACATCCAAAATCTTGTTCTAAAGCTTGCACGGGGGTCTGCAAAGAGTTTGGCAAGAATGAAAGGTAGTTGTCCAAAACTCGTTCTTTTCCAATAGAATAACCATGGAAAAGGCAGGAGAGTGGTAAAGTACTGTTTTCTCTAAGTCTGAAGGCTGCCCACACTGTGCCTGTGTGCTGCAGCTTGCATCTTCGCCTTTGCGAAGCTGCCGCTCGCCGATTCTCCCGGAGGCGAAGAAGCGGCTTCTTCGCACACAGAGCATTGTGGCGAGCGCAGGGAGCTCCTGAGAGCGGTTTGTGCCGAAAGAAGCCCGGGACCGGCACTTAGCTTCGGAGAGCTGCGTATCTGCGTCTTCTGCGTGTCTTGCCGCTCTACACTCAGCCAAAAGCTTTTCCACCATATCTTGCAAGGAGAAACTCTGCCAGGAAAGAAAACATCCAAAATCTTGTTCTAAAGCTTGCACGCAGGACTGCAAAGAGTTTGGCAAGAATGAAAGGTAGTTGTCCAAAACTCGTTCTTTTCCAATAGAATAACCATGGAAAAGGCAGGAGAGTGGTAAAGTACTGTTTTCTCTAAGTCTGAAGGCTGCCCACACTGTGCCTGCGTGCTGCAGCTTGCATCTTCGCCTTTGGGAAGCTGCCGCTCGCCGATTCTCCCGGAGGCGAAGAAGCGGCTTCTTCGCACACAGAGCATTGTGGCGAGCGCAGGGAGCTCCTGAGAGCGGTTTGTGCCGAAAGAAGCCCGGGACCGGCACTTAGCTTCGGAGAGCTGCGTATCTGCGTCTTCTGCGTGTCTTGCCGCTCTACACTCAGCCAAAAGCTTTTCCACCATATCTTGCAAGGAGAAACTCTGCCAGGAAAGAAAACATCCAAAATCTTGTTCTAAAGCTTGCACGGGGGTCTGCAAAGAGTTTGGCAAGAATGAAAGGTAGTTGTCCAAAACTCGTTCTTTTCCAAAATAGAATAACCATGGGAAAAGGCAGGAGAGTGGTAAAGTACTGTTTTCTCTAAGTCTGAAGGCTGCCCACACTGTGCCTGTGTGCTGCAGCTTGCATCTTCGCCTTTGGCAAGCTGCCGCTCGCCGATTCTCCCGGAGGCGAAGAAGCGGCTTCTTCGCACACAGAGCATTGTGGCGAGCGCAGGGAGCTCCTGAGAGCGGTTTGTGCCGAAAAGAGCCCGGGACCGGCACTTAGCTTCGGAGAGCTGCGTATCTGCGTCTTCTGCGTGTCTTGCCGCTCTACACTCAGCCAAAAGCTTTTCCACCATATCTTGCAAGGAGAAACTCTGCCAGGAAAGAAAACATCCAAAATCTTGTTCTAAAGCTTGCACGGGGGTCTGCAAAGAGTTTGGCAAGAATGAAAGGTAGTTGTCCAAAACTCGTTCTTTTCCAATAGAATAACCATGGAAAAGGCAGGAGAGTGGTAAAGTACTGTTTTCTCTAAGTCTGAATGCTGCCCACACTGTGCCTGTGTGCTGCACCTTGCATCTTCGCCTTTGGGAAGCTGCCGCTCGCCGATTCTCCCGCAGGCGAAGAAGCGGCTTCTTCGCACACAGAGCATTGTGGCGAGCGCAGGGAGCTCCTGAGAGCGGTTTGTGCCGAAAGAAGCCCGGGACCGGCACTTAGCTTCGGAGAGCTGCGTATCCGCGTCTTCTGCGTGTCTTGCCGCTCTACACTCAGCAAAAAGCTTTTCCACCATATCTTGCAAGGAGAAACTCTGCCAGGAAAGAAAACATCCAAAATCTGGTTCTAAAGCTTGCACGGGGGTCTGCAAAGAGTTTGGCAAGAATGAAAGGTAGTTGTCCAAAACTCGTTCTTTTCCAATAGAATAACCATGGAAAAGGCAGGAGAGTGGTAAAGTACTGTTTTCTCTAAGTCTGAAGGCTGCCCACACTGTGCCTGTGTGCTGCAGCTTGCATCTTCGCCTTTGGGAAGCTGCCGCTCGCCGATTCTCCCGCAGGCGAAGAAGCGGCTTCTTCGCACACAGAGCATTGTGGCGAGCGCAGGGAGCTCCTGAGAGCGGTTTGTGCCGAAAGAAGCCCGGGACCGGCACTTAGCTTCGGAGAGGCTGCGTATCCGCGTCTTCTGCGTGTCTTGCCGCTCTACACTCAGCAAAAAGCTTTTCCACCATATCTTGCAAGGAGAAACTCTGCCAGGAAAGAAAACATCCAAAAACTTGTTCTAAAGCTTGCACGGGGGTCTGCAAAGAGTTTGGCAAGAATGAAAGGTAGTTGTCCAAAACTCGTTCTTTTCCAATAGAATAACCATGGAAAAGGCAGGAGAGTGGTAAAGTACTGTTTTCTCTAAGTCTGAATGCTGCCCACACTGTGCCTGTGTGCTGCAGCTTGCATCTTCGCCTTGGGAAGCTGCCGCTCGCCGATTCTCCCGCAGGCGAAGAAGCGGCTTCTTCGCACACAGAGCATTGTGGCGAGCGCAGGGAGCTCCTGAGAGCGGTTTGTGCCGAAAGAAGCCCGGGACCGGCACTTAGCTTCGGAGAGCTGCGTATCTGCGTCTTCTGCGTGTCTTGCCGCTCTACACTCAGCCAAAAGCTTTTCCACCATATCTTGCAAGGAGAAACTCTGCCAGGAAAGAAAACATCCAAAATCTTGTTCTAAAGCTTGCACGGGGGTCTGCAAAGAGTTTGGCAAGAATGAAAGGTAGTTGTCCAAAACTCGTTCTTTTCCAATAGAATAACCATGGAAAAGGCAGGAGAGTGGTAAAGTACTGTTTTCTCTAAGTCTGAAGGCTGCCCACACTGTGCCTGTGTGCCGCAGCTTGCATCTTCGCCTTTGGCAAGCTGCCGCTCGCCGATTCTCCCGCAGGCGAAGAAGCGCTTCTTCGCACACAGAGCATTGTGCGAGCGCAGGGAGCTCCTGAGAGCGGTTTGTGCCGAAAGAAGCCCGGGACCGGCACTTAGCTTCGGAGAGCTGCGTATCTGCGTCTTCTGTGTGTCTTGCCGCTCTACACTCAGCAAAAAGCTTTTCCACCATATCTTGCAAGGAGAAACTCTGCCAGGAAAGAAAACATCCAAAATCTTGTTCTAAAGCTTGCACGGGGGTCTGCAAAGAGTTTGGCAAGAATGAAAGGTAGTTGTCCAAAACTCGTTCTTTTCCAATAGAATAACCATGGATAAGGCAGGAGAGTGGTAAAGTACTGTTTTCTCTAAGTCTGAATGCTGCCCACACTGTGCCTGTGTGCTGCAGCTTGCATCTTCGCCTTTGGGAAGCTGCCGCTCGCCGATTCTCCCGGAGGCGAAGAAGCGGCTTCTTCGCACACAGAGCATTGTGGCGAGCGCAGGGAGCTCCTGAGAGCGGTTTGTGCCGAAAGAAGCCCGGGACCGGCACTTAGCTTCGGGAGAGCTGCGTATCTGCGTCTTCTGCGTGTCTTGCCGCTCTACACTCAGCAAAAAGCTTTTCCACCATATCTTGCAAGGAGAAACTCTGCCAGGAAAGAAAACATCCAAAATCTTGTTCTAAAGCTTGCACGGGGGTCTGCAAAGAGTTTGGCAAGAATGAAAGGTAGTTGTCCAAAACTCGTTTCTTTTCCAATAGAATAACCATGGGAAAAGGCAGGAGAGTGGTAAAGTACTGTTTTCTCTAAGTCTGAAGGCTGCCCACACTGTGCCTGTGTGCCGCAGCTTGCATCTTCGCCTTTGGCAAGCTGCCGCTCGCCGATTCTCCCGCAGGCGAAGAAGCGGCTTCTTCGCACACAGAGCATTGTGGCGAGCGCAGGGAGCTCCTGAGAGCGGTTTGTGCCGAAAGAAGCCCGGGACCGGCACTTAGCTTCGGAGAGCTGCGTATCTGCGTCTTCTGCGTGTCTTGCCGCTCTACACTCAGCAAAAAGCTTTTCCACCATATCTTGCAAGGAGAAACTCTGCCAGGAAAGAAAACATCCAAAATCTTGTTCTAAAGCTTGCACGGGGGTCTGCAAAGAGTTTGGCAAGAATGAAAGGTAGTTGTCCAAAACTCGTTCTTTTCCAATAGAATAACCATGGAAAAGGCAGGAGAGTGGTAAAGTACTGTTTTCTCTAAGTCTGAAGGCTGCCCACACTGTGCCTGTGTGCCGCAGCTTGCATCTTCGCCTTTGGGAAGCTGCCGCTCGCCGATTCTCCCGGAGGCGAAGAAGCGGCTTCTTCGCACACAGAGCATTGTGGCGAGCGCAGGGAGCTCCTGAGAGCAGTTTGTGCCGAAAGAAGCCCGGGACCGGCACTTAGCTTCGGAGAGCTGCGTATCTGCGTCTTCTGCGTGTCTTGCCGCTCTACACTCAGCCAAAAGCTTTTCCACCATATCTTGCAAGGAGAAACTCTGCCAGGAAAGAAAACATCCAAAATCTTGTTCTAAAGCTTGCACGGGGGTCTGCAAAGAGTTTGGCAAGATGAAAGGTAGTTGTCCAAAACTCGTTCTTTTCCAATAGAATAACCATGGAAAAGGCAGGAGAGTGGTAAAGTACTGTTTTCTCTAAGTCTGAAGGCTGCCCACACTGTGCCTGTGTGCCGCAGCTTGCATCTTCGCCTTTGGGAAGCTGCCGCTCGCCGATTCTCCCGCAGGCGAAGAAGCGGCTTCTTCGCACACAGAGCATTGTGGCGAGCGCAGGGAGCTCCTGAGAGCGGTTTGTGCCGAAAGAAGCCCGGGACCGGCACTTAGCTTCGGAGAGCTGCGTATCTGCGTCTTCTGCGTGTCTTGCCGCTCTACACTCAGCAAAAAGCTTTTCCACCATATCTTGCAAGGAGAAACTCTGCCAGGAAAGAAAACATCCAAAATCTGGTTCTAAAGCTTGCACGGGGGTCTGCAAAGAGTTTGGCAAGAATGAAAGGTAGTTGTCCAAAACTCGTTCTTTTCCAATAGAATAACCATGGAAAAGGCAGGAGAGTGGTAAAGTACTGTTTTCTCTAAGTCTGAAGGCTGCCCACACTGTGCCTGTGTGCTGCAGCTTGCATCTTCGCCTTTGCGAAGCTGCCGCTCGCCGATTCTCCCGGAGGCGAAGAAGCGGCTTCTTCGCACACAGAGCATTGTGGCGAGCGCAGGGAGCTCCTGAGAGCGGTTTGTGCCGAAAGAAGCCCGGGACCGGCACTTAGCTTCGGAGAGCTGCGTATCTGCGTCTTCTGCGTGTCTTGCCGCTCTACACTCAGCAAAAAGCTTTTCCACCATATCTTGCAAGGAGAAACTCTGCCAGGAAAGAAAACATCCAAAATCTTGTTCTAAAGCTTGCACGGGGGTCTGCAAAGAGTTTGGCAAGAATGAAAGGTAGTTGTCCAAAACTCGTTCTTTTCCAATAGAATAACCATGGATAAGGCAGGAGAGTGGTAAAGTACTGTTTTCTCTAAGTCTGAAGGCTGCCCACACTGTGCCTGTGTGCTGCAGCTTGCATCTTCGCCTTTGGGAAGCTGCCGCTCGCCGATTCTCCCGCAGGCGAAGAAGCGGCTTCTTCGCACACAGAGCATTGTGGCGAGCGCAGGGAGCTCCTGAGAGCGGTTTGTGCCGAAAGAAGCCCGGGACCGGCACTTAGCTTCGGAGAGCTGCGTATCTGCGTCTTCTGCGTGTCTTGCCGCTCTACACTCAGCAAAAAGCTTTTCCACCATATCTTGCAAGGAGAAACTCTGCCAGGAAAGAAAACATCCAAAATCTTGTTCTAAAGCTTGCACGGGGGTCTGCAAAGAGTTTGGCAAGAATGAAAGGTAGTTGTCCAAAACTCGTTCTTTTCCAATAGAATAACCATGGAAAAGGCAGGAGAGTGGTAAAGTACTGTTTTCTCTAAGTCTGAAGGCTGCCCACACTGTGCCTGTGTGCCGCAGCTTGCATCTTCGCCTTTGGGAAGCTGCCGCTCGCCGATTCTCCCGCAGGCGAAGAAGCGGCTTCTTCGCACACAGAGCATTGTGGCGAGCGCAGGGAGCTCCTGAGAGCGGTTTGTGCCGAAAGAAGCCCGGGACCGGCACTTAGCTTCGGAGAGCTGCGTATCTGCGTCTTCTGCGTGTCTTGCCGCTCTACACTCAGCAAAAAGCTTTTCCACCATATCTTGCAAGGAGAAACTCTGCCAGGAAAGAAAACATCCAAAATCTTGTTCTAAAGCTTGCACGGGGGTCTGCAAAGAGTTTGGCAAGAATGAAAGGTAGTTGTCCAAAACTCGTTCTTTTCCAATAGAATAACCATGGAAAAGCAGGAGAGTGGTAAAGTACTGTTTTCTCTAAGTCTGAATGCTGCCCACACTGTGCCTGCGTGCTGCAGCTTGCATCTTCGCCTTTGGGAAGCTGTCGCTCGCCGATTCTCCCGGAGGCGAAGAAGCGGCTTCTTCGCACACAGAGCATTGTGGCGAGCGCAGGGAGCTCCTGAGAGCGGTTTGTGCCGAAAGAAGCCCGGGACCGGCACTTAGCTTCGGAGAGCTGCGTATCTGCGTCTTCTGCGTGTCTTGCCGCTCTACACTCAGCAAAAAAGCTTTTCCACCATATCTTGCAAGGAGAAACTCTGCCAGGAAAGAAAACATCCAAAATCTTGTTCTAAAGCTTGCACGGGGGTCTGCAAAGAGTTTGGCAAGAATGAAAGGTAGTTGTCCAAAACTCGTTCTTTTCCAATAGAATAAACATGGATAAGGCAGGAGAGTGGTAAAGTACTGTTTTCTCTAAGTCTTGAATGCTGCCCACACTGTGCCTGTTTGCTGCAGCTTGCATCTTCGCCTTTGGGAAGCTGCCGCTCGCCGATTCTCCCGGAGGCGAAGAAGCGGCTTCTTCACACACAGAGCATTGTGGCGAGCGCAGGGAGCTCCTGAGAGCGGTTTGTGCCGAAAGAAGCCCGGGGACAGGCACTTAGCTTCGGAGAGCTGCGTATCTGCGTCTTCTGCGTGTCTTGCCGCTCTACACTCAGCAAAAAGCTTTTCCACCATATCTTGCAAGGAGAAACTCTGCCAGGAAAGAAAACATCCAAAATCTTGTTCTAAAGCTTGCACGGGGGTCTGCAAAGAGTTTGGCAAGAATGAAAGGTAGTTGTCCAAAACTCGTTCTTTTCCAATAGAATAACCATGGAAAAGGCAGGAGAGTGGTAAAGTACTGTTTTCTCTAAGTCTGAAGGCTGCCCACACTGTGCCTGTGTGCTGCAGCTTGCATCTTCGCCTTTGGGGAAGCTGCCGCTCGCCGATTCTCCCGAGGCGAAGAAGCGGCTTCTTCGCACACAGAGCATTGTGGCGAGCGCAGGGAGCTCCTGAGAGCGGTTTGTGCCGAAAGAAGCCCGGGACCGGCACTTAGCTTCGGAGAGCTGCGTATCTGCGTCTTCTGCGTGTCTTGCCGCTCTACACTCAGCCAAAAGCTTTTCCACCATATCTTGCAAGGAGAAACTCTGCCAGGAAAGAAAACATCCAAAATCTTGTTCTAAAGCTTGCACGCAGGTCTGCAAAGAGTTTGGCAAGAATGAAAGGTAGTTGTCCAAAACTCGTTCTTTTCCAATAGAATAACCATGGAAAAGGCAGGAGAGTGGTAAAGTACTGTTTTCTCTAAGTCTGAAGGCTGCCCACACTGTGCCTGTGTGCTGCAGCTTGCATCTTCGCCTTTGGCAAGCTGCCGCTCGGCTCGCCCGATCTCCCGGAGGCGAAGAAGCGGCTTCTTCGCATCACAGAGCATTGTGGCGAGCGCAAGGGAGCTCCTGAGAGCGGTTTGTGCCGAAAGAAGCCCGGGACCGGCACTTAGCTTCGGAGAGCTGCGTATCTGCGTCTTCTGCGTGTCTTGCCGCTCTACACTCAGCCAAAAGCTTTTCCACCATATCTTGCAAGGAGAAACTCTGCCAGGAAAGAAAACATCCAAAATCTTGTTCTAAAGCTTGCACGGGGGTCTGCAAAGAGTTTGGCAAGAATGAAAGGTAGTTGTCCAAAACTCGTTCTTTTCCAATAGAATAACCATGGAAAAGGCAGGAGAGTGGTAAAGTACTGTTTTCTCTAAGTCTGAATGCTGCCCACACTGTGCCTGTGTGCTGCACCTTGCATCTTCGCCTTTGGGAAGCTGCCGCTCGCCGATTCTCCCGCAGGCGAAGAAGCGGCTTCTTCGCACACAGAGCATTGTGGCGAGCGCAGGGAGCTCCTGAGAGCGGTTTGTGCCGAAAGAAGCCCGGGACCGGCACTTAGCTTCGGAGAGCTGCGTATCCGCGTCTTCTGCGTGTCTTGCCGCTCTACACTCAGCAAAAAGCTTTTCCACCATATCTTGCAAGGAGAAACTCTGCCAGGAAAGAAAACATCCAAAATCTGGTTCTAAAGCTTGCACGGGGGTCTGCAAAGAGTTTGGCAAGAATGAAAGGTAGTTGTCCAAAACTCGTTCTTTTCCAATAGAATAACCATGGAAAAGGCAGGAGAGTGGTAAAGTACTGTTTTCTCTAAGTCTGAAGGCTGCCCACACTGTGCCTGTGTGCTGCAGCTTGCATCTTCGCCTTTGGGAAGCTGCCGCTCGCCGATTCTCCCGCAGGCGAAGAAGCGGCTTCTTCGCACACAGAGCATTGTGGCGAGCGCAGGGAGCTCCTGAGAGCGGTTTGTGCCGAAAGAAGCCCGGGACCGGCACTTAGCTTCGGAGAGCTGCGTATCCGCGTCTTCTGCGTGTCTTGCCGCTCTACACTCAGCAAAAAGCTTTTCCACCATATCTTGCAAGGAGAAACTCTGCCAGGAAAGAAAACATCCAAAATCTTGTTCTAAAGCTTGCACGGGGGTCTGCAAAGAGTTTGGCAAGAATGAAAGGTAGTTGTCCAAAACTCGTTCTTTTCCAATAGAATAACCATGGAAAAGGCAGGAGAGTGGTAAAGTACTGTTTTCTCTAAGTCTGAATGCTGCCCACACTGTGCCTGTGTGCTGCAGCTTGCATCTTCGCCTTTGGGAAGCTGCCGCTCGCCGATTCTCCCGCAGGCGAAGAAGCGGCTTCTTCGCACACAGAGCATTGTGGCGAGCGCAGGGAGCTCCTGAGAGCGGTTTGTGCCGAAAGAAGCCCGGGACCGGCACTTAGCTTTGGAGAGCTGCGTATCTGCGTCTTCTGCGTGTCTTGCCGCTCTACACTCAGCAAAAAGCTTTTCCACCATATCTTGCAAGGAGAAACTCTGCCAGGAAAGAAAACATCCAAAATCTTGTTCTAAAGCTTGCACGGGGGTCTGCAAAGAGTTTGGCAAGAATGAAAGGTAGTTGTCCAAAACTCGTTCTTTTCCAATAGAATAACCATGGAAAAGGCAGGAGAGTGGTAAAGTACTGTTTTCTCTAAGTCTGAAGGCTGCCCACACTGTGCCTGTGTGCCGCAGCTTGCATCTTCGCCTTTGGCAAGCTGCCGCTCGCCGATTCTCCCGCAGGCGAAGAAGCGGCTTCTTCGCACACAGAGCATTGTGGCGAGCGCAGGGAGCTCCTGAGAGCGGTTTGTGCCGAAAGAAGCCCGGGACCGGCACTTAGCTTCGGAGAGCTGCGTATCTGCGTCTTCTGCGTGTCTTGCCGCTCTACACTCAGCAAAAAGCTTTTCCACCATATCTTGCAAGGAGAAACTCTGCCAGGAAAGAAAACATCCAAAATCTTGTTCTAAAGCTTGCACGGGGGTCTGCAAAGAGTTTGGCAGAATGAAAGGTAGTTGTCCAAAACTCGTTCTTTTCCAATAGAATAACCATGGAAAAGGCAGGAGAGTGGTAAAGTACTGTTTTCTCTAAGTCTGAAGGCTGCCCACACTGTGCCTGTGTGCCGCAGCTTGCATCTTCGCCTTTGGCAAGCTGCCGCTCGCCGATTCTCCCGCAGGCGAAGAAGCGGCTTCTTCGCACACAGAGCATTGTGGCGAGCGCAGGGAGCTCCTGAGAGCGGGCCGAAAGAAGCCCGGGGACCGGCACTTAGCTTCGGAGAGCTGCGTATCTGCGTCTTCTGCGTGTCTTGCCGCTCTACACTCAGCCAAAAGCTTTTCCACCATATCTTGCAAGGAGAAACTCTGCCAGGAAAGAAAACATCCAAAATCTTGTTCTAAAGCTTGCACGGGGGTCTGCAAAGAGTTTGGCAAGAATGAAAGGTAGTTGTCCAAAACTCGTTCTTTTCCAATAGAATAACCATGGAAAAGGCAGGAGAGTGGTAAAGTACTGTTTTCTCTAAGTCTGAAGGCTGCCCACACTGTGCCTGTGTGCCGCAGCTTGCATCTTCGCCTTTGGGAAGCTGCCGCTCGCCGATTCTCCCGGAGGCGAAGAAGCGGCTTCTTCGCACACAGAGCATTGTGGCGAGCGCAGGGAGCTCCTGAGAGCGGTTTGTGCCGAAAGAAGCCCGGGACCGGCACTTAGCTTCGGAGAGCTGCGTATCTGCGTCTTCTGCGTGTCTTGCCGCTCTACACTCAGCCAAAAGCTTTTCCACCATATCTTGCAAGGAGAAACTCTGCCAGGAAAGAAAACATCCAAAATCTTGTTCTAAAGCTTGCACGGGGGTCTGCAAAGAGTTTGGCAAGAATGAAAGGTAGTTGTCCAAAACTCGTTCTTTTCCAATAGAATAACCATGGAAAAGGCAGGAGAGTGGTAAAGTACTGTTTTCTCTAAGTCTGAAGGCTGCCCACACTGTGCCTGTGTGCCGCAGCTTGCATCTTCGCCTTTGGGAAGCTGCCGCTCGCCGATTCTCCCGCAGGCGAAGAAGCGGCTTCTTCGCACACAGAGCATTGTGGCGAGCGCAGGGAGCTCCTGAGAGCGGTTTGTGCCGAAAGAAGCCCGGGACCGGCACTTAGCTTCGGAGAGCTGCGTATCTGCGTCTTCTGCGTGTCTTGCCGCTCTACACTCAGCAAAAAGCTTTTCCACCATATCTTGCAAGGAGAAACTCTGCCAGGAAAGAAAACATCCAAAATCTGGTTCTAAAGCTTGCACGGGGGTCTGCAAAGAGTTTGGCAAGAATGAAAGGTAGTTGTCCAAAACTCGTTCTTTTCCAATAGAATAACCATGGAAAAGGCAGGAGAGTGGTAAAGTACTGTTTTCTCTAAGTCTGAAGGCTGCCCACACTGTGCCTGTGTGCTGCAGCTTGCATCTTCGCCTTTGCGAAGCTGCCGCTCGCCGATTCTCCCGGAGGCGAAGAAGCGGCTTCTTCGCACACAGAGCATTGTGGCGAGCGCAGGGAGCTCCTGAGAGCGGTTTGTGCCGAAAGAAGCCCGGGACCGGCACTTAGCTTCGGAGAGCTGCGTATCTGCGTCTTCTGCGTGTCTTGCCGCTCTACACTCAGCCAAAAGCTTTTCCACCATATCTTGCAAGGAGAAACTCTGCCAGGAAAGAAAACATCCAAAATCTTGTTCTAAAGCTTGCACGGGGGTCTGCAAAGAGTTTGGCAAGAATGAAAGGTAGTTGTCCAAAACTCGTTCTTTTCCAATAGAATAACCATGGAAAAGGCAGGAGAGTGGTAAAGTACTGTTTTCTCTAAGTCTGAAGGCTGCCCACACTGTGCCTGTGTGCTGCAGCTTGCATCTTCGCCTTTGGGAAGCTGCCGCTCGCCGATTCTCCCGGAGGCGAAGAAGCGGCTTCTTCGCACACAGAGCATTGTGGCGAGCGCAGGGAGCTCCTGAGAGCGGTTTGTGCCGAAAGAAGCCCGGGACCGGCACTTAGCTTCGGAGAGCTGCGTATCTGCGTCTTCTGCGTGTCTTGCCGCTCTACACTCAGCAAAAAGCTTTTCCACCATATCTTGCAAGGAGAAACTCTGCCAGGAAAGAAAACATCCAAAATCTTGTTCTAAAGCTTGCACGGGGGTCTGCAAAGAGTTTGGCAAGAATGAAAGGTAGTTGTCCAAAACTCGTTCTTTTCCAATAGAATAACCATGGAAAAGGCAGGAGAGTGGTAAAGTACTGTTTTCTCTAAGTCTGAAGGCTGCCCACACTGTGCCTGTGTGCCGCAGCTTGCATCTTCGCCTTTGGGAAGCTGCCGCTCGCCGATTCTCCCGCAGGCGAAGAAGCGGCTTCTTCGCACACAGAGCATTGTGGCGAGCGCAGGGAGCTCCTGAGAGCGGTTTGTGCCGAAAGAAGCCCGGGACCGGCACTTAGCTTCGGAGAGCTGCGTATCTGCGTCTTCTGCGTGTCTTGCCGCTCTACACTCAGCAAAAAGCTTTTCCACCATATCTTGCAAGGAGAAACTCTGCCAGGAAAGAAAACATCCAAAATCTTGTTCTAAAGCTTGCACGGGGGTCTGCAAAGAGTTTGGCAAGAATGAAAGGTAGTTGTCCAAAACTCGTTCTTTTCCAATAGAATAACCATGGAAAAGGCAGGAGAGTGGTAAAGTACTGTTTTCTCTAAGTCTGAATGCTGCCCACACTGTGCCTGCGTGCTGCAGCTTGCATCTTCGCCTTTGGGAAGCTGCCGCTCGCCGATTCTCCCGGAGGCGAAGAAGCGGCTTCTTCGCACACAGAGCATTGTGGCGAGCGCAGGGAGCTCCTGAGAGCGGTTTGTGCCGAAAGAAGCCCGGGACCGGCACTTAGCTTCGGAGAGCTGCGTATCTGCGTCTTCTGCGTGTCTTGCCGCTCTACACTCAGCAAAAAGCTTTTCCACCATATCTTGCAAGGAGAAACTCTGCCAGGAAAGAAAACATCCAAAATCTTGTTCTAAAGCTTGCACGGGGGTCTGCAAAGAGTTTGGCAAGAATGAAAGGTAGTTGTCCAAAACTCGTTCTTTTCCAATAGAATAAACATGGATAAGGCAGGAGAGTGGTAAAGTACTGTTTTCTCTAAGTCTGAATGCTGCCCACACTGTGCCTGTTTGCTGCAGCTTGCATCTTCGCCTTTGGGAAGCTGCCGCTCGCCGATTCTCCCGGAGGCGAAGAAGCGGCTTCTTCACACACAGAGCATTGTGGCGAGCGCAGGGAGCTCCTGAGAGCGGTTTGTGCCGAAAGAAGCCCGGGACAGGCACTTAGCTTCGGAGAGCTGCGTATCTGCGTCTTCTGCGTGTCTTGCCGCTCTACACTCAGCAAAAAGCTTTTCCACCATATCTTGCAAGGAGAAACTCTGCCAGGAAAGAAAACATCCAAAATCTTGTTCTAAAGCTTGCACGGGGGTCTGCAAAGAGTTTGGCAAGAATGAAAGGTAGTTGTCCAAAACTCGTTCTTTTCCAATAGAATAACCATGGAAAAGGCAGGAGAGTGGTAAAGTACTGTTTTCTCTAAGTCTGAAGGCTGCCCACACTGTGCCTGTGTGCTGCAGCTTGCATCTTCGCCTTTGGGAAGCTGCCGCTCGCCGATTCTCCCGGAGGCGAAGAAGCGGCTTCTTCGCACACAGAGCATTGTGGCGAGCGCAGGGAGCTCCTGAGAGCGGTTTGTGCCGAAAGAAGCCCGGGACCGGCACTTAGCTTCGGAGAGCTGCGTATCTGCGTCTTCTGCGTGTCTTGCCGCTCTACACTCAGCAAAAAGCTTTTCCACCATATCTTGCAAGGAGAAACTCTGCCAGGAAAGAAAACATCCAAAATCTTGTTCTAAAGCTTGCACGCAGGTCTGCAAAGAGTTTGGCAAGAATGAAAGGTAGTTGTCCAAAACTCGTTCTTTTCCAATAGAATAACCATGGAAAAGGCAGGAGAGTGGTAAAGTACTGTTTTCTCTAAGTCTGAAGGCTGCCCACACTGTGCCTGTGTGCTGCAGCTTGCATCTTCGCCTTTGGGAAGCTGCCGCTCGCCGATTCTCCCGGAGGCGAAGAAGCGGCTTCTTCGCACACAGAGCATTGTGGCGAGCGCAGGGAGCTCCTGAGAGCGGTTTGTGCCGAAAGAAGCCCGGGACCGGCACTTAGCTTCGGAGAGCTGTGTATCTGCGTCTTCTGCGTGTCTTGCCGCTCTACACTCAGCCAAAAGCTTTTCCACCATATCTTGCAAGGAGAAACTATGCCAGGAAAGAAAACATCCAAAATCTTGTTCTAAAGCTTGCACGGAGGTCTGCAAAGACTCTGGCAAGAATGAAAGGTAGTTGTCCAAAACTCGTTCTTTTCCAATAGAATAACCATGGAAAAGGCAGGAGAGTGGTAAAGTACTGTTTTCTCTAAGTCTGAAGGCTGCCCACACTGTGCCTGTGTGCTGCAGCTTACATCTTCGCCTTTGGGAAGCTGCCGCTCGCCGATTCTCCCGGAGGCGAAGAAGCGGCTTCTTCGCACACAGAGCATTGTGGCGAGCGCAGGGAGCTCCTGAGAGCGGTTTGTGCCGAAAGAAGCCCGGGACCGGCACTTAGCTTCGGAGAGCTGCGTATCTGCGTCTTCTGCGTGTCTTGCCGCTCTACACTCAGCCAAAAGCTTTTCCACCATATCTTGCAAGGAGAAACTCTGCCAGGAAAGAAAACATCCAAAATCTTGTTCTAAAGCTTGCACGGGGGTCTGCAAAGAGTTTGGCAAGAATGAAAGGTAGTTGTCCAAAACTCGTTCTTTTCCAATAGAATAACCATGGAAAAGGCAGGAGAGTGGTAAAGTACTGTTTTCTCTAAGTCTGAAGGCTGCCCACACTGTGCCTGTGTGCCGCAGCTTGCATCTTCGCCTTTGGGAAGCTGCCGCTCGCCGATTCTCCCGCAGGCGAAGAAGCGGCTTCTTCGCACACAGAGCATTGTGGCGAGCGCAGGGAGCTCCTGAGAGCGGTTTGTGCCGAAAGAAGCCCGGGACCGGCACTTAGCTTCGGAGAGCTGCGTATCTGCGTCTTCTGCGTGTCTTGCCGCTCTACACTCAGCCAAAAGCTTTTCCACCATATCTTGCAAGGAGAAACTCTGCCAGGAAAGAAAACATCCAAAATCTTGTTCTAAAGCTTGCACGGGGGTCTGCAAAGAGTTTGGCAAGAATGAAAGGTAGTTGTCCAAAACTCGTTCTTTTCCAATAGAATAACCATGGAAAAGGCAGGAGAGTGGTAAAGTACTGTTTTCTCTAAGTCTGAATGCTGCCCACACTGTGCCTGTGTGCCGCAGCTTGCATCTTCGCCTTTGGGAAGCTGCCGCTCGCCGATTCTCCCGCAGGCGAAGAAGCGGCTTCTTCGCACACAGAGCATTGTGGCGAGCGCAGGGAGCTCCTGAGAGCGGTTTGTGCCGAAAGAAGCCCGGGACCGGCACTTAGCTTCGGAGAGCTGCGTATCTGCGTCTTCTGCGTGTCTTGCCGCTCTACACTCAGCAAAAAGCTTTTCCACCATATCTTGCAAGGAGAAACTCTGCCAGGAAAGAAAACATCCAAAATCTTGTTCTAAAGCTTGCACGGGGGTCTGCAAAGAGTTTGGCAAGAATGAAAGGTAGTTGTCCAAAACTCGTTCTTTTCCAATAGAATAACCATGGAAAAGGCAGGAGAGTGGTAAAGTACTGTTTTCTCTAAGTCTGAATGCTGCCCACACTGTGCCTGCGTGCTGCAGCTTGCATCTTCGCCTTTGGGAAGCTGCCGCTCGCCGATTCTCCCGGAGGCGAAGAAGCGGCTTCTTCGCACACAGAGCATTGTGGCGAGCGCAGGGAGCTCCTGAGAGCGGTTTGTGCCGAAAGAAGCCCGGGACCGGCACTTAGCTTCGGAGAGCTGCGTATCTGCGTCTTCTGCGTGTCTTGCCGCTCTACACTCAGCAAAAAGCTTTTCCACCATATCTTGCAAGGAGAAACTCTGCCAGGAAAGAAAACATCCAAAATCTTGTTCTAAAGCTTGCACGGGGGTCTGCAAAGAGTTTGGCAAGAATGAAAGGTAGTTGTCCAAAACTCGTTCTTTTCCAATAGAATAAACATGGATAAGGCAGGAGAGTGGTAAAGTACTGTTTTCTCTAAGTCTGAATGCTGCCCACACTGTGCCTGTTTGCTGCAGCTTGCATCTTCGCCTTTGGGAAGCTGCCGCTCGCCGATTCTCCCGGAGGCGAAGAAGCGGCTTCTTCACACACAGAGCATTGTGGCGAGCGCAGGGAGCTCCTGAGAGCGGTTTGTGCCGAAAGAAGCCCGGGACCGGCACTTAGCTTCGGAGAGCTGCGTATCTGCGTCTTCTGCGTGTCTTGCCGCTCTACACTCAGCAAAAAGCTTTTCCACCATATCTTGCAAGGAGAAACTCTGCCAGGAAAGAAAACATCCAAAATCTTGTTCTAAAGCTTGCACGGGGGTCTGCAAAGAGTTTGGCAAGAATGAAAGGTAGTTGTCCAAAACTCGTTCTTTTCCAATAGAATAACCATGGAAAAGGCAGGAGAGTGGTAAAGTACTGTTTTCTCTAAGTCTGAAGGCTGCCCACACTGTGCCTGTGTGCTGCAGCTTGCATCTTCGCCTTTGGGAAGCTGCCGCTCGCCGATTCTCCCGGAGGCGAAGAAGCGGCTTCTTCGCACACAGAGCATTGTGGCGAGCGCAGGGAGCTCCTGAGAGCGGTTTGTGCCGAAAGAAGCCCGGGACCGGCACTTAGCTTCGGAGAGCTGCGTATCTGCGTCTTCTGCGTGTCTTGCCGCTCTACACTCAGCAAAAAGCTTTTCCACCATATCTTGCAAGGAGAAACTCTGCCAGGAAAGAAAACATCCAAAATCTTGTTCTAAAGCTTGCACGCAGGTCTGCAAAGAGTTTGGCAAGAATGAAAGGTAGTTGTCCAAAACTCGTTCTTTTCCAATAGAATAACCATGGAAAAGGCAGGAGAGTGGTAAAGTACTGTTTTCTCTAAGTCTGAAGGCTGCCCACACTGTGCCTGTGTGCTGCAGCTTGCATCTTCGCCTTTGGGAAGCTGCCGCTCGCCGATTCTCCCGGAGGCGAAGAAGCGGCTTCTTCGCACACAGAGCATTGTGGCGAGCGCAGGGAGCTCCTGAGAGCGGTTTGTGCCGAAAGAAGCCCGGGACCGGCACTTAGCTTCGGAGAGCTGCGTATCTGCGTCTTCTGCGTGTCTTGCCGCTCTACACTCAGCCAAAAGCTTTTCCACCATATCTTGCAAGGAGAAACTCTGCCAGGAAAGAAAACATCCAAAATCTTGTTCTAAAGCTTGCACGGAGGTCTGCAAAGACTCTGGCAAGAATGAAAGGTAGTTGTCCAAAACTCGTTCTTTTCCAATAGAATAACCATGGAAAAGGCAGGAGAGTGGTAAAGTACTGTTTTCTCTAAGTCTGAAGGCTGCCCACACTGTGCCTGTGTGCTGCAGCTTACATCTTCGCCTTTGGGAAGCTGCCGCTCGCCGATTCTCCCGGAGGCGAAGAAGCGGCTTCTTCGCACACAGAGCATTGTGGCGAGCGCAGGGAGCTCCTGAGAGCGGTTTGTGCCGAAAGAAGCCCGGGACCGGCACTTAGCTTCGGAGAGCTGCGTATCTGCGTCTTCTGCGTGTCTTGCCGCTCTACACTCAGCCAAAAGCTTTTCCACCATATCTTGCAAGGAGAAACTCTGCCAGGAAAGAAAACATCCAAAATCTTGTTCTAAAGCTTGCACGGGGGTCTGCAAAGACTCTGGCAAGAATGAAAGGTAGTTGTCCAAAACTCGTTCTTTTCCAATAGAATAACCATGGAAAAGGCAGGAGAGTGGTAAAGTACTGTTTTCTCTAAGTCTGAAGGCTGCCCACACTGTGCCTGTGTGCCGCAGCTTGCATCTTCGCCTTTGGGAAGCTGCCGCTCGCCGATTCTCCCGCAGGCGAAGAAGCGGCTTCTTCGCACACAGAGCATTGTGGCGAGCGCAGGGAGCTCCTGAGAGCGGTTTGTGCCGAAAGAAGCCCGGGACCGGCACTTAGCTTCGGAGAGCTGCGTATCTGCGTCTTCTGCGTGTCTTGCCGCTCTACACTCAGCAAAAAGCTTTTCCACCATATCTTGCAAGGAGAAACTCTGCCAGGAAAGAAAACATCCAAAATCTTGTTCTAAAGCTTGCACGGGGGTCTGCAAAGAGTTTGGCAAGAATGAAAGGTAGTTGTCCAAAACTCGTTCTTTTCCAATAGAATAACCATGGAAAAGGCAGGAGAGTGGTAAAGTACTGTTTTCTCTAAGTCTGAATGCTGCCCACACTGTGCCTGCGTGCTGCAGCTTGCATCTTCGCCTTTGGGAAGCTGCCGCTCGCCGATTCTCCCGGAGGCGAAGAAGCGGCTTCTTCGCACACAGAGCATTGTGGCGAGCGCAGGGAGCTCCTGAGAGCGGTTTGTGCCGAAAGAAGCCCGGGACCGGCACTTAGCTTCGGAGAGCTGCGTATCTGCGTCTTCTGCGTGTCTTGCCGCTCTACACTCAGCAAAAAGCTTTTCCACCATATCTTGCAAGGAGAAACTCTGCCAGGAAAGAAAACATCCAAAATCTTGTTCTAAAGCTTGCACGGGGGTCTGCAAAGAGTTTGGCAAGAATGAAAGGTAGTTGTCCAAAACTCGTTCTTTTCCAATAGAATAAACATGGATAAGGCAGGAGAGTGGTAAAGTACTGTTTTCTCTAAGTCTGAATGCTGCCCACACTGTGCCTGTTTGCTGCAGCTTGCATCTTCGCCTTTGGGAAGCTGCCGCTCGCCGATTCTCCCGGAGGCGAAGAAGCGGCTTCTTCACACACAGAGCATTGTGGCGAGCGCAGGGAGCTCCTGAGAGCGGTTTGTGCCGAAAGAAGCCCGGGACCGGCACTTAGCTTCGGAGAGCTGCGTATCTGCGTCTTCTGCGTGTCTTGCCGCTCTACACTCAGCAAAAAGCTTTTCCACCATATCTTGCAAGGAGAAACTCTGCCAGGAAAGAAAACATCCAAAATCTTGTTCTAAAGCTTGCACGGGGGTCTGCAAAGAGTTTGGCAAGAATGAAAGGTAGTTGTCCAAAACTCGTTCTTTTCCAATAGAATAACCATGGAAAAGGCAGGAGAGTGGTAAAGTACTGTTTTCTCTAAGTCTGAAGGCTGCCCACACTGTGCCTGTGTGCTGCAGCTTGCATCTTCGCCTTTGGGAAGCTGCCGCTCGCCGATTCTCCCGGAGGCCAAGAAGCGGCTTCTTCGCACACAGAGCATTGTGGCGAGCGCAGGGAGCTCCTGAGAGCGGTTTGTGCCGAAAGAAGCCCGGGACCGGCACTTAGCTTCGGAGAGCTGCGTATCTGCGTCTTCTGCGTGTCTTGCCGCTCTACACTCAGCAAAAAGCTTTTCCACCATATCTTGCAAGGAGAAACTCTGCCAGGAAAGAAAACATCCAAAATCTTGTTCTAAAGCTTGCACGCAGGTCTGCAAAGAGTTTGGCAAGAATGAAAGGTAGTTGTCCAAAACTCGTTCTTTTCCAATAGAATAACCATGGAAAAGGCAGGAGAGTGGTAAAGTACTGTTTTCTCTAAGTCTGAAGGCTGCCCACACTGTGCCTGTGTGCTGCAGCTTGCATCTTCGCCTTTGGGAAGCTGCCGCTCGCCGATTCTCCCGGAGGCGAAGAAGCGGCTTCTTCGCACACAGAGCATTGTGGCGAGCGCAGGGAGCTCCTGAGAGCGGTTTGTGCCGAAAGAAGCCCGGGACCGGCACTTAGCTTTGGAGAGCTGCGTATCTGCGTCTTCTGCGTGTCTTGCCGCTCTACACTCAGCCAAAAGCTTTTCCACCATATCTTGCAAGGAGAAACTCTGCCAGGAAAGAAAACATCCAAAATCTTGTTCTAAAGCTTGCACGGAGGTCTGCAAAGACTCTGGCAAGAATGAAAGGTAGTTGTCCAAAACTCGTTCTTTTCCAATAGAATAACCATGGAAAAGGCAGGAGAGTGGTAAAGTACTGTTTTCTCTAAGTCTGAAGGCTGCCCACACTGTGCCTGTGTGCTGCAGCTTGCATCTTCGCCTTTGGGAAGCTGCCGCTCGCCGATTCTCCCGCAGGCGAAGAAGCGGCTTCTTCGCACACAGAGCATTGTGGCGAGCGCAGGGAGCTCCTGAGAGCGGTTTGTGCCGAAAGAAGCCCGGGACCGGCACTTAGCTTCGGAGAGCTGCGTATCTGCGTCTTCTGCGTGTCTTGCCGCTCTACACTCAGCCAAAAGCTTTTCCACCATATCTTGCAAGGAGAAACTCTGCCAGGAAAGAAAACATCCAAAATCTTGTTCTAAAGCTTGCACGGGGGTCTGCAAAGAGTTTGGCAAGAATGAAAGGTAGTTGTCCAAAACTCGTTCTTTTCCAATAGAATAACCATGGAAAAGGCAGGAGAGTGGTAAAGTACTGTTTTCTCTAAGTCTGAATGCTGCCCACACTGTGCCTGTTTGCTGCAGCTTGCATCTTCGCCTTTGGGAAGCTGCCGCTCGCCGATTCTCCCGCAGGCGAAGAAGCGGCTTCTTCGCACACAGAGCATTGTGGCGAGCGCAGGGAGCTCCTGAGAGCGGTTTGTGCCGAAAGAAGCCCGGGACCGGCACTTAGCTTCGGAGAGCTGCGTATCTGCGTCTTCTGCGTGTCTTGCCGCTCTACACTCAGCAAAAAGCTTTTCCACCATATCTTGCAAGGAGAAACTCTGCCAGGAAAGAAAACATCCAAAATCTTGTTCTAAAGCTTGCACGGGGGTCTGCAAAGAGTTTGGCAAGAATGAAAGGTAGTTGTCCAAAACTCGTTCTTTTCCAATAGAATAACCATGGAAAAGGCAGGAGAGTGGTAAAGTACTGTTTTCTCTAAGTCTGAATGCTGCCCACACTGTGCCTGTGTGCTGCAGCTTGCATCTTCGCCTTTGGGAAGCTGCCGCTCGCCGATTCTCCCGCAGGCGAAGAAGCGGCTTCTTCGCACACAGAGCATTGTGGCGAGCGCAGGGAGCTCCTGAGAGCGGTTTGTGCCGAAAGAAGCCCGGGACCGGCACTTAGCTTCGGAGAGCTGCGTATCTGCGTCTTCTGCGTGTCTTGCCGCTCTACACTCAGCAAAAAGCTTTTCCACCATATCTTGCAAGGAGAAACTCTGCCAGGAAAGAAAACATCCAAAATCTTGTTCTAAAGCTTGCACGGGGGTCTGCAAAGAGTTTGGCAAGAATGAAAGGTAGTTGTCCAAAACTCGTTCTTTTCCAATAGAATAACCATGGAAAAGGCAGGAGAGTGGTAAAGTACTGTTTTCTCTAAGTCTGAAGGCTGCCCACACTGTGCCTGTGTGCTGCAGCTTGCATCTTCGCCTTTGGGAAGCTGCCGCTCGCCGATTCTCCCGCAGGCGAAGAAGCGGCTTCTTCGCACACAGAGCATTGTGGCGAGCGCAGGGAGCTCCTGAGAGCGGTTTGTGCCGAAAGAAGCCCGGGACCGGCACTTAGCTTCGGAGAGCTGCGTATCTGCGTCTTCTGCGTGTCTTGCCGCTCTACACTCAGCAAAAAGCGTTTCCACCATATCTTGCAAGGAGAAACTCTGCCAGGAAAGAAAACATCCAAAATCTTGTTCTAAAGCTTGCACGGGGGTCTGCAAAGAGTTGGGCAAGAATGAAAGGTAGTTGTCCAAAACTCGTTCTTTTCCAATAGAATAACCATGGAAAAGGCAGGAGAGTGGTAAAGTACTGTTTTCTCTAAGTCTGAAGGCTGCCCACACTGTGCCTGTGTGCTGCAGCTTGCATCTTCGCCTTTGGGAAGCTGCCGCTCGCCGATTCTCCCGGAGGCGAAGAAGCGGCTTCTTCGCACACAGAGCATTGTGGCGAGCACGGGGAGCTCCTGAGAGCGGTTTGTGCCGAAAGAAGCCCGGGACCGGCACTTAGCTTCGGAGAGCTGCGTATCTGCGTCTTCTGCGTGTCTTGCCGCTCTACACTCAGCCAAAAGCTTTTCCACCATATCTTGCAAGGAGAAACTCTGCCAGGAAAGAAAACATCCAAAATCTTGTTCTAAAGCTTGCACGGGGGTCTGCAAAGAGTTGGGCAAGAATGAAAGGTAGTTGTCCAAAACTCGTTCTTTTCCAATATAATAACCATGGAAAAGGCAGGAGAGTGGTAAAGTACTGTTTTCTCTAAGTCTGAAGGCTGCCCACACTGTGCCTGTGTGCTGCAGCTTGCATCTTCGCCTTTGGGAAGCTGCCGCTCGCCGATTCTCCCGCAGGCGAAGAAGCGGCTTCTTCGCACACAGAGCATTGTGGCGAGCGCAGGGAGCTCCTGAGAGCGGTTTGTGCCGAAAGAAGCCCGGGACCGGCACTTAGCTTCGGAGAGCTGCGTATCTGCGTCTTCTGCGTGTCTTGCCGCTCTACACTCAGCAAAAAGCTTTTCCACCATATCTTGCAAGGAGAAACTCTGCCAGGAAAGAAAACATCCAAAATCTTGTTCGAAAGCTTGCACGGGGGTCTGCAAAGAGTTTGGCAAGAATGAAAGGTAGTTGTCCAAAACTCGTTCTTTTCCAATAGAATAACCATGGAAAAGGCAGGAGAGTGGTAAAGTACTGTTTTCTCTAAGTCTGAAGGCTGCCCACACTGTGCCTGTGTGCTGCAGCTTGCATCTTCGCCTTTGGGAAGCTGCCGCTCGCCGATTCTCCCGGAGGCGAAGAAGCGGCTTCTTCGCACACAGAGCATTGTGGCGAGCGCAGGGAGCTCCTGAGAGCGGTTTGTGCCGAAAGAAGCCCGGGACCGGCACTTAGCTTCGGAGAGCTGCGTATCTGCGTCTTCTGCGTGTCTTGCCGCTCTACACTCAGCAAAAAGCTTTTCCACCATATCTTGCAAGGAGAAACTCTGCCAGGAAAGAAAACATCCAAAATCTTGTTCTAAAGCTTGCACGGGGGTCTGCAAAGAGTTTGGCAAGAATGAAAGGTAGTTGTCCAAAACTCGTTCTTTTCCAATAGAATAACCATGGAAAAGGCAGGAGAGTGGTAAAGTACTGTTTTCTCTAAGTCTGAAGGCTGCCCACACTGTGCCTGTGTGCTGCAGCTTGCATCTTCGCCTTTGGGAAGCTGCTGCTCGCCGATTCTCCCGGAGGCGAAGAAGCGGCTTCTTCACACACAGAGCATTGTGGCGAGCGCAGGGAGCTCCTGAGAGCGGTTTGTGCCGAAAGAAGCCCGGGACCGGCACTTAGCTTCGGAGAGCTGCGTATCTGCGTCTTCTGCGTGTCTTGCCGCTCTACACTCAGCCAAAAGCTTTTCCACCATATCTTGCAAGGAGAAACTCTGCCAGGAAAGAAAACATCCAAAATCTTGTTCTAAAGCTTGCACGGGGGTCTGCAAAGAGTTTGGCAAGAATGAAAGGTAGTTGTCCAAAACTCGTTCTTTTCCAATAGAATAACCATGGAAAAGGCAGGAGAGTGGTAAAGTACTGTTTTCTCTAAGTCTGAAGGCTGCCCACACTGTGCCTGTGTGCTGCAGCTTGCATCTTCGCCTTTGGGAAGCTGCCGCTCGCCGATTCTCCCGGAGGCGAAGAAGCGGCTTCTTCGCACACAGAGCATTGTGGCGAGCGCAGGGAGCTCCTGAGAGCGGTTTGTGCCGAAAGAAGCCCGGGACCGGCACTTAGCTTCGGAGAGCTGCGTATCTGCGTCTTCTGCGTGTCTTGCCGCTCTACACTCAGCCAAAAGCTTTTCCACCATATCTTGCAAGGAGAAACTCTGCCAGGAAAGAAAACATCCAAAATCTTGTTCTAAAGCTTGCACGGGGGTCTGCAAAGAGTTTGGCAAGAATGAAAGGTAGTTGTCCAAAACTCGTTCTTTTCCAATAGAATAACCATGGAAAAGGCAGGAGAGTGGTAAAGTACTGTTTTCTCTAAGTCTGAAGGCTGCCCACACTGTGCCTGTGTGCTGCAGCTTGCATCTTCGCCTTTGGGAAGCTGCCGCTCGCCGATTCTCCCGCAGGCGAAGAAGCGGCTTCTTCGCACACAGAGCATTGTGGCGAGCGCAGGGAGCTCCTGAGAGCGGTTTGTGCCGAAAGAAGCCCGGGACCGGCACTTAGCTTCGGAGAGCTGCGTATCTGCGTCTTCTGCGTGTCTTGCCGCTCTACACTCAGCAAAAAGCTTTTCCACCATATCTTGCAAGGAGAAACTCTGCCAGGAAAGAAAACATCCAAAATCTTGTTCTAAAGCTTGCACGCAGGTCTGCAAAGAGTTTGGCAAGAATGAAAGGTAGTTGTCCAAAACTCGTTCTTTTCCAATAGAATAACCATGGAAAAGGCAGGAGAGTGGTAAAGTACTGTTTTCTCTAAGTCTGAAGGCTGCCCACACTGTGCCTGTGTGCTGCAGCTTGCATCTTCGCCTTTGGGAAGCTGCCGCTCGCCGATTCTCCCGCAGGCGAAGAAGCGGCTTCTTCGCACACAGAGCATTGTGGCGAGCGCAGGGAGCTCCTGAGAGCGGTTTGTGCCGAAAGAACCCCGGGACCGGCACTTAGCTTCGGAGAGCTGCGTATCTGCGTCTTCTGCGTGTCTTGCCGCTCTACACTCAGCCAAAAGCTTTTCCACCATATCTTGCAAGGAGAAACTCTGCCAGGAAAGAAAACATCCAAAATCTTGTTCTAAAGCTTGCACGGGGGTCTGCAAAGAGTTTGGCAAGAATGAAAGGTAGTTGTCCAAAACTCGTTCTTTTCCAATAGAATAACCATGGAAAAGGCAGGAGAGTGGTAAAGTACTGTTTTCTCTAAGTCTGAAGGCTGCCCACACTGTGCCTGTGTGCTGCAGCTTGCATCTTCGCCTTTGGGAAGCTGCCGCTCGCCGATTCTCCCGCAGGCGAAGAAGCGGCTTCTTCGCACACAGAGCATTGTGGCGAGCGCAGGGAGCTCCTGAGAGCGGTTTGTGCCGAAAGAAGCCCGGGACCGGCACTTAGCTTCGGAGAGCTGCGTATCTGCGTCTTCTGCGTGTCTTGCCGCTCTACACTCAGCCAAAAGCTTTTCCACCATATCTTGCAAGGAGAAACTCTGCCAGGAAAGAAAACATCCAAAATCTTGTTCTAAAGCTTGCACGGAGGTCTGCAAAGAGTTTGGCAAGAATGAAAGGTAGTTGTCCAAAACTCGTTCTTTTCCAATAGAATAACCATGGAAAAGGCAGGAGAGTGGTAAAGTACTGTTTTCTCTAAGTCTGAATGCTGCCCACACTGTGCCTGTGTGCTGCAGCTTGCATCTTCGCCTTTGGGAAGCTGCCGCTCGCCGATTCTCCCGCAGGCGAAGAAGCGGCTTCTTCACACACAGAGCATTGTGGCGAGCGCAGGGAGCTCCTGAGAGCGGTTTGTGCCGAAAGAAGCCCGGGACCGGCACTTAGCTTCGGAGAGCTGCGTATCTGCGTCTTCTGCGTGTCTTGCCGCTCTACACTCAGCCAAAAGCTTTTCCACCATATCTTGCAAGGAGAAACTCTGCCAGGAAAGAAAACATCCAAAATCTTGTTCTAAAGCTTGCACGGAGGTCTGCAAAGAGTTTGGCAAGAATGAAAGGTAGTTGTCCAAAACTCGTTCTTTTCCAATAGAATAACCATGGAAAAGGCAGGAGAGTGGTAAAGTACTGTTTTCTCTAAGTCTGAAGGCTGCCCACACTGTGCCTGTGTGCTGCAGCTTGCATCTTCGCCTTTGGGAAGCTGCCGCTCGCCGATTCTCCCGCAGGCGAAGAAGCGGCTTCTTCGCACACAGAGCATTGTGGCGAGCGCAGGGAGCTCCTGAGAGCGGTTTGTGCCGAAAGAAGCCCGGGACCGGCACTTAGCTTCGGAGAGCTGCGTATCTGCGTCTTCTGCGTGTCTTGCCGCTCTACACTCAGCAAAAAGCTTTTCCACCATATCTTGCAAGGAGAAACTCTGCCAGGAAAGAAAACATCCAAAATCTTGTTCTAAAGCTTGCACGGGGGTCTGCAAAGAGTTTGGCAAGAATGAAAGGTAGTTGTCCAAAACTCGTTCTTTTCCAATAGAATAACCATGGAAAAGGCAGGAGAGTGGTAAAGTACTGTTTTCTCTAAGTCTGAAGGCTGCCCACACTGTGCCTGTGTGCTGCAGCTTGCATCTTCGCCTTTGGGAAGCTGCCGCTCGCCGATTCTCCCGCAGGCGAAGAAGCGGCTTCTTTGCACACAGAGCATTGTGGCGAGCGCAGGGAGCTCCTGAGAGCGGTTTGTGCCGAAAGAAGCCCGGGACCGGCACTTAGCTTCGGAGAGCTGCGTATCTGCGTCTTCTGCGTGTCTTGCCGCTCTACACTCAGCAAAAAGCTTTTCCACCATATCTTGCAAGGAGAAACTCTGCCAGGAAAGAAAACATCCAAAATCTTGTTCTAAAGCTTGCACGGGGGTCTGCAAAGAGTTTGGCAAGAATGAAAGGTAGTTGTCCAAAACTCGTTCTTTTCCAATAGAATAACCATGGAAAAGGCAGGAGAGTGGTAAAGTACTGTTTTCTCTAAGTCTGAATGCTGCCCACACTGTGCCTGTGTGCTGCAGCTTGCATCTTCGCCTTTGGGAAGCTGCCGCTCGCCGATTCTCCCGCAGGCGAAGAAGCGGCTTTTTCGCACACAGAGCATTGTGGCGAGCGCGGGGAGCTCCTGAGAGCGGTTTGTGCCGAAAGAAGCCCGGGACCGGCACTTAGCTTCGGAGAGCTGCGTATCTGCGTCTTCTGCGTGTCTTGCCGCTCTACACTCAGCAAAAAGCTTTTCCACCATATCTTGCAAGGAGAAACTCTGCCAGGAAAGAAAACATCCAAAATCTTGTTCTAAAGCTTGCACGGAGGTCTGCAAAGAGTTTGGCAAGAATGAAAGGTAGTTGTCCAAAACTCGTTCTTTTCCAATAGAATAACCATGGAAAACGCAGGAGAGTGGTAAAGTACTGGTTTCTCTAAGTCTGAAGGCTGCCCACACTGTGCCTGTGTGCTGCAGCTTGCATCTTCGCCTTTGGGAAGCTGCCGCTCGCCGATTCTCCCGCAGGCGAAGAAGCGGCTTCTTCGCACACAGAGCATTGTGGCGAGCGCAGGGAGCTCCTGAGAGCGGTTTGTGCCGAAAGAAGCCCGGGACCGGCACTTAGCTTCGGAGAGCTGCGTATCTGCGTCTTCTGCGTGTCTTGCCGCTCTACACTCAGCAAAAAGCTTTTCCACCATATCTTGCAAGGAGAAACTCTGCCAGGAAAGAAAACATCCAAAATCTTGTTCTAAAGCTTGCACGGGGGTCTGCAAAGAGTTTGGCAAGAATGAAAGGTAGTTGTCCAAAACTCGTTCTTTTCCAATAGAATAACCATGGAAAAGGCAGGAGAGTGGTAAAGTACTGTTTTCTCTAAGTCTGAAGGCTGCCCACACTGTGCCTGTGTGCTGCAGCTTGCATCTTCGCCTTTGGCAAGCTGCCGCTCGCCGATTCTCCCGCAGGCGAAGAAGCGGCTTCTTCGCACACAGAGCATTGTGGCGAGCGCAGGGAGCTCCTGAGAGCGGTTTGTGCCGAAAGAAGCCCGGGACCGGCACTTAGCTTCGGAGAGCTGCGTATCTGCGTCTTCTGCGTGTCTTGCCGCTCTACACTCAGCCAAAAGCTTTTCCACCATATCTTGCAAGGAGAAACTCTGCCAGGAAAGAAAACATCCAAAATCTTGTTCTAAAGCTTGCACGGGGGTCTGCAAAGAGTTTGGCAAGAATGAAAGGTAGTTGTCCAAAACTCGTTCTTTTCCAATAGAATAACCATGGAAAAGGCAGGAGAGTGGTAAAGTACTGTTTTCTCTAAGTCTGAATGCTGCCCACACTGTGCCTGTGTGCTGCAGCTTGCATCTTCGCCTTTGGGAAGCTGCCGCTCGCCGATTCTCCCGGAGGCGAAGAAGCGGCTTCTTCGCACACAGAGCATTGTGGCGAGCGCGGGGAGCTCCTGAGAGCGGTTTGTGCCGAAAGAAGCCCGGGACCGGCACTTAGCTTCGGAGAGCTGCGTATCTGCGTCTACTGCGTGTCTTGCCGCTCTACACTCAGCAAAAAGCTTTTCCACCATATCTTGCAAGGAGAAACTCTGCCAGGAAAGAAAACATCCAAAATCTTGTTCTAAAGCTTGCACGGAGGTCTGCAAAGAGTTTGGCAAGAATGAAAGGTAGTTGTCCAAAACTCGTTCTTTTCCAAAAGAATAACCATGGAAAAGGCAGGAGAGTGGTAAAGTACTGTTTTCTCTAAGTCTGAATGCTGCCCACACTGTGCCTGTGTGCTGCAGCTTGCATCTTCGCCTTTGGGAAGCTGCCGCTCGCCGATTCTCCCGCAGGCGAAGAAGCGGCTTCTTCGCACACAGAGCATTGTGGCGAGCGCAGGGAGCTCCTGAGAGCGGTTTGTGCCGAAAGAAGCCCGGGACCGGCACTTAGCTTCGGAGAGCTGCGTATCTGCGTCTTCTGCGTGTCTTGCCGCTCTACACTCAGCAAAAAGCTTTTCCACCATATCTTGCAAGGAGAAACTCTGCCAGGAAAGAAAACATCCAAAATCTTGTTCTAAAGCTTGCACGGGGGTCTGCAAAGAGTTTGGCAAGAATGAAAGGTAGTTGTCCAAAACTCGTTCTTTTCCAATAGAATAACCATGGAAAAGGCAGGAGAGTGGTAAAGTACTGTTTTCTCTAAGTCTGAAGGCTGCCCACACTGTGCCTGTGTGCTGCAGCTTGCATCTTCGCCTTTGGGAAGCTGCCGCTCGCCGATTCTCCCGGAGGCGAAGAAGCGGCTTCTTCGCACACAGAGCATTGTGGCGAGCGCAGGGAGCTCCTGAGAGCGGTTTGTGCCGAAAGAAGCCCGGGACCGGCACTTAGCTTCGGAGAGCTGCGTATCTGCGTCTTCTGCGTGTCTTGCCGCTCTACACTCAGCCAAAAGCTTTTCCACCATATCTTGCAAGGAGAAACTCTGCCAGGAAAGAAAACATCCAAAATCTTGTTCTAAAGCTTGCACGGGGGTCTGCAAAGAGTTTGGCAAGAATGAAAGGTAGTTGTCCAAAACTCGTTCTTTTCCAATAGAATAACCATGGAAAAGGCAGGAGAGTGGTAAAGTACTGTTTTCTCTAAGTCTGAAGGCTGCCCACACTGTGCCTGTGTGCTGCAGCTTGCATCTTCGCCTTTGGGAAGCTGCCGCTCGCCGATTCTCCCGGAGGCGAAGAAGCGGCTTCTTCGCACACAGAGCATTGTGGCGAGCGCAGGGAGCTCCTGAGAGCGGTTTGTGCCGAAAGAAGCCCGGGACCGGCACTTAGCTTCGGAGAGCTGCGTATCTGCGTCTTCTGCGTGTCTTGCCGCTCTACACTCAGCAAAAAGCTTTTCCACCATATCTTGCAAGGAGAAACTCTGCCAGGAAAGAAAACATCCAAAATCTTGTTCTAAAGCTTGCACGGGGGTCTGCAAAGAGTTTGGCAAGAATGAAAGGTAGTTGTCCAAAACTCGTTCTTTTCCAATAGAATAACCATGGAAAAGGCAGGAGAGTGGTAAAGTACTGTTTTCTCTAAGTCTGAAGGCTGCCCACACTGTGCCTGTGTGCTGCAGCTTGCATCTTTTGCATCTTCGCCTTTGGGAAGCTGCCGCTCGCCGATTCTCCCGCAGGCGAAGAAGCGGCTTCTTCGCACACAGAGCATTGTGGCGAGCGCAGGGAGCTCCTGAGAGCGGTTTGTGCCGAAAGAAGCCGGGACCGGCACTTAGCTTCGGAGAGCTGCGTATCTGCGTCTTCTGCGTGTCTTGCCGCTCTACACTCAGCCAAAAGCTTTTCCACCATATCTTGCAAGGAGAAACTCTGCCAGGAAAGAAAACATCCAAAATCTTGTTCTAAAGCTTGCACGGGGGTCTGCAAAGCGTTTGGCAAGAATGAAAGGTAGTTGTCCAAAACTCGTTCTTTTCCAATAGAATAACCATGGAAAAGGCAGGAGAGTGGTAAAGTACTGTTTTCTCTAAGTCTGAAGGCTGCCCACACTGTGCCTGTGTGCCTGCAGCTTGCATCTTCGCCTTTGGGAAGCTGCCGCTCGCCGATTCTCCCGGAGGCGAAGAAGCGGCTTCTTCGCACACAGAGCATTGTGGCGAGCGCAGGGAGCTCCTGAGAGCGGTTGTGCCGAAAGAAGCCCGGGACCGGCACTTAGCTTCGGAGAGCTGCGTATCTGCGTCTTCTGCGTGTCTTGCCGCTCTACACTCAGCCAAAAGCTTTTCCACCATATCTCAAGGAGAAACTCTGCCAGGAAAGAAAACATCCAAAATCTTGTTCTAAAGCTTGCACGGGGGTCTGCAAAGAGTTTGGCAAGAATGAAAGGTAGTTGTCCAAAACTCGTTCTTTTCCAAATAGAATAACCATGGAAAAGGCAGGAGAGTGGTAAAGTACTGTTTCTCTAAGTCTGAAGCTGCCCACACTGTGCCTGTGTGCCGCAGCTTGCATCTTCGCCTTTGGGAAGCTGCCGCTCGCCGATTCTCCCGCAGGCGAAGAAGCGGCTTCTTCGCACACAGAGGCATGTGGCGAGCGCAGGGAGCTCCTGAGAGCGGTTTGTGCCGAAAGAAGCCCGGGACCGGCACTTAGCTTCGGAGAGCTGCGTATCTGCGTCTTCTGCGTGTCTTGCCGCTCTACACTCAGCAAAAAGCTTTTCCACCATATCTGCAAGGAGAAACTCTGCCAGGAAAGAAACATCCAAAATCTTGTTCTAAAGCTTGCACGGGGGTCTGCAAGAGTTGGCAAGAATGAAAGGTAGTTGTGCAAAACTCGTTCTTTTCCAATAGAATAACCATGGAAAAGGCAGGAGAGTGGTAAAGTACTGTTTTCCTCTAAGTCTGAAGGCTGCCCACACTGTGCCTGCGTGCTGCAGCTTGCATCTTCGCCTTTGGGAAGCTGCCGCTCGCCGATTCTCCCGCAGGCGAAGAAGCGGCTTCTTCGCACACAGAGCATTGTGGCGAGCGCAGGGAGCTCCTGAGAGCGGTTTGTGCCGAAGAAGCCCGGGACCGGCACTTAGCTTCGGAGAGGCTGCGTATCTGCGTCTTCTGCGTGTCTTGCCGCTCTACACTCAGCAAAAAGCTTTTCCACCATATCTTGCAAGGAGAAACTCTGCCAGGAAAGAAACATCCAAAATCTTGTTCTAAAGCTTGCACGGGGGTCTGCAAAGAGTTTGGCAAGAATGAAAGGTAGTTGTCCAAAACTTCGTTCTTTTCCAATAGAATACCATGGAAAAGGCAGGAGAGTGTAAAGTACTGTTTTCTCTAAGTCTGAAGGCTGCCCACACTGTGCCTGTGTCTGCAGCTTGCATCTTCGCCTTTGGGAAGCTGCCGCTCGCCGATTCTCCCGCAGGCGAAGAAGCGGCTTCTTCGCACACAGAGCATTGTGGCGAGCGCAGGGAGCTCCTGAGAGCGGTTTGTGCCGAAAGAAGCCCGGGACCGGCACTTAGCTTCGGAGAGCTGCGTATCTGCGTCTTCTGCGTGTCTTGCCGCTCTACACTCAGCCAAAAGCTTTTCCACCATATCTTGCAAGGAGAAACTCTGCCAGGAAAGAAAACATCCAAAATCTTGTTCTAAAGCTTGCACGGGGGTCTGCAAAGAGGTTTGGCAAGAATGAAAGGTAGTTGTCCAAAACTCGTTCTTTTCCAATAGAATAACCATGGAAAAGGCAGGAGAGTGGTAAAGTACTGTTTTCTCTAAGTCTGAATGCTGCCCACACTGTGCCTGTGTGCTGCAGCTTGCATCTTCGCCTTTGGGAAGCTGCCGCTCGCCGATTCTCCCGCAGGCGAAGAAGCGGCTTCTTCGCACACAGAGCATTGTGGCGAGCGCAGGAGCTCCTGAGAGCGGTTTGTGCCGAAAGAAGCCCGGGACCGGCACTTAGCTTCGGAGAGCTGCGTATCCGCGTCTTCTGCGTGTCTTGCCGCTCTACACTCAGCAAAAAGCTTTTCCACCATATCTTGCAAGGAGAAACTCTGCCAGGAAAGAAAACATCCAAAATCTTGTTCTAAAGCTTGCACGGGGGTCTGCAAGAGTTTGGCAAGAATGAAAGGTAGTTGTCCAAAACCGTTCTTTTCCAATAGAATAACCATGGAAAAGGCAGGAGAGTGGTAAAGTACTGTTTTCTCTAAGTCTGAAGGCTGCCCACACTGTGCCTGTGTGCTGCAGCTTGCATCTTCGCCTTTGGGAAGCTGCCGCTCGCCGATTCTCCCGGAGGCGAAGAAGCGGCTTCTTCGCACACAGAGCATTGTGGCGAGCGCAGGGAGCTCCTGAGAGCGGTTTGTGCCGAAAGAAGCCCGGGACCGGCACTTAGCTTCGGAGGAGCTGCGTATCTGCGTCTTCTGCGTGTCTTGCCGCTCTACACTCAGCCAAAAAGCTTTTCCACCATATCTTGCAAGGAGAAACTCTGCCAGGAAAGAAAACATCCAAAAACTTGTTCTAAAGCTTGCACGGGGGTCTGCAAAGAGTTTGGCAAGAATGAAAGGTAGTTGTCCAAAACTCGTTCTTTTCCAATAGAATAACCATGGAAAAGGCAGGAGAGTGGTAAAGTACTGTTTTCTCTAAGTCTGAATGCTGCCCACACTGTGCCTGTGTGCTGCAGCTTGCATCTTCGCCTTTGGGAAGCTGCCGCTCGCCGATTCTCCCGCAGGCGAAGAAGCGGCTTCTTCGCACACAGAGCATTGTGGCGAGCGCAGGGAGCTCCTGAGAGCGGTTTGTGCCGAAAGAAGCCCGGGACCGGCACTTAGCTTCGGAGAGCTGCGTATCTGCGTCTTCTGCGTGTCTTGCCGCTCTACACTCAGCAAAAAGCTTTTCCACCATATCTTGCAAGGAGAAACTCTGCCAGGAAAGAAAACATCCAAAATCTTGTTCTAAAGCTTGCACGGGGGTCTGCAAAGAGTTTGGCAAGAATGAAAGGTAGTTGTCCAAAACTCGTTCTTTTCCAATAGAATAACCATGGAAAAGGCAGGAGAGTGGTAAAGTACTGTTTTCTCTAAGTCTGAAGGCTGCCCACACTGTGCCTGTGTGCTGCAGCTTGCATCTTCGCCTTTGGGAAGCTGCCGCTCGCCGATTCTCCCGCAGGCGAAGAAGCGGCTTCTTCGCACACAGAGCATTGTGGCGAGCGCAGGGAGCTCCTGAGAGCGGTTTGTGCCGAAAGAAGCCCGGGACCGGCACTTAGCTTCGGAGAGCTGCGTATCTGCGTCTTCTGCGTGTCTTGCCGCTCTACACTCAGCAAAAAGCTTTTCCACCATATCTTGCAAGGAGAAACTCTGCCAGGAAAGAAAACATCCAAAATCTTGTTCTAAAGCTTGCACGGGGGTCTGCAAAGAGTTTGGCAAGAATGAAAGGTAGTTGTCCAAAACTCGTTCTTTTCCAATAGAATAACCATGGAAAAGGCAGGAGAGTGGTAAAGTACTGTTTTCTCTAAGTCTGAATGCTGCCCACACTGTGCCTGTGTGCTGCAGCTTGCATCTTCGCCTTTGGGAAGCTGCCGCTCGCCGATTCTCCCGGAGGCGAAGAAGCGGCTTCTTCGCACACAGAGCATTGTGGCGAGCGCAGGGAGCTCCTGAGAGCGGTTTGTGCCGAAAGAAGCCCGGGACCGGCACTTAGCTTCGGAGAGCTGCGTATCTGCGTCTTCTGCGTGTCTTGCGCTCTACACTCAGCCAAAAAGCTTTTCCACCATATCTTGCAAGGAGAAACTCTGCCAGGAAAGAAAACATCCAAAATCTTGTTCTAAAGCTTGCACGGGGGTCTGCAAAGAGTTTGGCAAGAATGAAAGGTAGTTGTCCAAAACTCGTTCTTTTCCAATAGAATAACCATGGAAAAGGCAGGAGAGTGGTAAAGTACTGTTTTCTCTAAGTCTGAAGGCTGCCCACACTGTGCCTGTGTGCCGCAGCTTGCATCTTCGCCTTTGGGAAGCTGCCGCTCGCCGATTCTCCCGCAGGCGAAGAAGCGGCTTCTTCGCACACAGAGCATTGTGGCGAGCGCAGGGAGCTCCTGAGAGCGGTTTGTGCCGAAAGAAGCCCGGGACCGGCACTTAGCTTCGGAGAGCTGCGTATCTGCGTCTTCTGCGTGTCTTGCCGCTCTACACTCAGCCAAAAGCTTTTCCACCATATCTTGCAAGGAGAAACTCTGCCAGGAAAGAAAACATCCAAAATCTTGTTCTAAAGCTTGCACGGGGGTCTGCAAAGAGTTTGGCAAGAATGAAAGGTAGTTGTCCAAAACTCGTTCTTTTCCAATAGAATAACCATGGAAAAGGCAGGAGAGTGGTAAAGTACTGTTTTCTCTAAGTCTGAAGGCTGCCCACACTGTGCCTGTGTGCCGCAGCTTGCATCTTCGCCTTTGGGAAGCTGCCGCTCGCCGATTCTCCCGGAGGCGAAGAAGCGGCTTCTTCGCACACAGAGCATTGTGGCGAGCGCAGGGAGCTCCTGAGAGCGGTTTGTGCCGAAAGAAGCCCGGGACCGGCACTTAGCTTCGGAGAGCTGCGTATCTGCGTCTTCTGCGTGTCTTGCCGCTCTACACTCAGCCAAAAGCTTTTCCACCATATCTTGCAAGGAGAAACTCTGCCAGGAAAGAAAACATCCAAAATCTTGTTCTAAAGCTTGCACGGGGGTCTGCAAAGAGTTTGGCAAGAATGAAAGGTAGTTGTCCAAAACTCGTTCTTTTCCAATAGAATAACCATGGAAAAGGCAGGAGAGTGGTAAAGTACTGTTTTCTCTAAGTCTGAAGGCTGCCCACACTGTGCCTGTGTGCCGCAGCTTGCATCTTCGCCTTTGGGAAGCTGCCGCTCGCCGATTCTCCCGCAGGCGAAGAAGCGGCTTCTTCGCACACAGAGCATTGTGGCGAGCGCAGGGAGCTCCTGAGAGCGGTTTGTGCCGAAAGAAGCCCGGGACCGGCACTTAGCTTCGGAGAGCTGCGTATCTGCGTCTTCTGCGTGTCTTGCCGCTCTACACTCAGCAAAAAGCTTTTCCACCATATCTTGCAAGGAGAAACTCTGCCAGGAAAGAAAACATCCAAAATCTTGTTCTAAAGCTTGCACGGGGGTCTGCAAAGAGTTTGGCAAGAATGAAAGGTAGTTGTCCAAAACTCGTTCTTTTCCAATAGAATAACCATGGAAAAGGCAGGAGAGTGGTAAAGTACTGTTTTCTCTAAGTCTGAAGGCTGCCCACACTGTGCCTGTGTGCTGCAGCTTGCATCTTCGCCTTTGGGAAGCTGCCGCTCGCCGATTCTCCCGCAGGCGAAGAAGCGGCTTCTTCGCACACAGAGCATTGTGGCGAGCGCAGGGAGCTCCTGAGAGCGGTTTGTGCCGAAAGAAGCCCGGGACCGGCACTTAGCTTCGGAGAGCTGCGTATCTGCGTCTTCTGCGTGTCTTGCCGCTCTACACTCAGCAAAAGCTTTTCCACCATATCTTGCAAGGAGAAACTCTGCCAGGAAAGAAAACATCCAAAATCTTGTTCTAAAGCTTGCACGGGGGTCTGCAAAGAGTTTGGCAAGAATGAAAGGTAGTTGTCCAAAACTCGTTCTTTTCCAATAGAATAACCATGGAAAAGGCAGGAGAGTGGTAAAGTACTGTTTTCTCTAAGTCTGAAGGCTGCCCACACTGTGCCTGTGTGCTGCAGCTTGCATCTTCGCCTTTGGGAAGCTGCCGCTCGCCGATTCTCCCGCAGGCGAAGAAGCGGCTTCTTCGCACACAGAGCATTGTGGCGAGCGCAGGGAGCTCCTGAGAGCGGTTTGTGCCGAAAGAAGCCCGGGACCGGCACTTAGCTTCGGAGAGCTGCGTATCTGCGTCTTCTGCGTGTCTTGCCGCTCTACACTCAGCCAAAAGCTTTTCCACCATATCTTGCAAGGAGAAACTCTGCCAGGAAAGAAAACATCCAAAATCTTGTTCTAAAGCTTGCACGGGGGTCTGCAAAGAGTTTGGCAAGAATGAAAGGTAGTTGTCCAAAACTCGTTCTTTTCCAATAGAATAACCATGGAAAAGGCAGGAGAGTGGTAAAGTACTGTTTTCTCTAAGTCTGAAGGCTGCCCACACTGTGCCTGTGTGCCGCAGCTTGCATCTTCGCCTTTGGGAAGCTGCCGCTCGCCGATTCTCCCGCAGGCGAAGAAGCGGCTTCTTCGCACACAGAGCATTGTGGCGAGCGCAGGGAGCTCCTGAGAGCGGTTTGTGCCGAAAGAAGCCCGGGACCGGCACTTAGCTTCGGAGAGCTGCGTATCTGCGTCTTCTGCGTGTCTTGCCGCTCTACACTCAGCCAAAAAGCTTTTCCACCATATCTTGCAAGGAGAAACTCTGCCAGGAAAGAAAACATCCAAAATCTTGTTCTAAAGCTTGCACGGGGGTCTGCAAAGAGTTTGGCAAGAATGAAAGGTAGTTGTCCAAAACTCGTTCTTTTCCAATAGAATAACCATGGAAAAGGCAGGAGAGTGGTAAAGTACTGTTTTCTCTAAGTCTGAATGGCTGCCCACACTGTGCCTGTGTGCTGCAGCTTGCATCTTCGCCTTTGGGAAGCTGCCGCTCGCCGATTCTCCCGGAGGCGAAGAAGCGGCTTCTTCGCACACAGAGCATTGTGGCGAGCGCAGGGAGCTCCTGAGAGCGGTTTGTGCCGAAAGAAGCCCGGGACCGGCACTTAGCTTCGGAGAGCTGCGTATCTGCGTCTTCTGCGTGTCTTGCCGCTCTACACTCAGCCAAAAGCTTTTCCACCATATCTTGCAAGGAGAAACTCTGCCAGGAAAGAAAACATCCAAAATCTTGTTCTAAAGCTTGCACGGGGGTCTGCAAAGAGTTTGGCAAGAATGAAAGGTAGTTGTCCAAAACTCGTTCTTTTCCAATAGAATAACCATGGAAAAGGCAGGAGAGTGGTAAAGTACTGTTTTCTCTAAGTCTGAAGGCTGCCCACACTGTGCCTGTGTGCTGCAGCTTGCATCTTCGCCTTTGGGAAGCTGCCGCTCGCCGATTCTCCCGCAGGCGAAGAAGCGGCTTCTTCGCACACAGAGCATTGTGGCGAGCGCAGGGAGCTCCTGAGAGCGGTTTGTGCCGAAAGAAGCCCGGGACCGGCACTTAGCTTCGGAGAGCTGCGTATCTGCGTCTTCTGCGTGTCTTGCCGCTCTACACTCAGCAAAAAGCTTTTCCACCATATCTTGCAAGGAGAAACTCTGCCAGGAAAGAAAACATCCAAAATCTTGTTCTAAAGCTTGCACGGGGGTCTGCAAAGAGTTTGGCAAGAATGAAAGGTAGTTGTCCAAAACTCGTTCTTTTCCAATAGAATAACCATGGAAAAGGCAGGAGAGTGGTAAAGTACTGTTTTCTCTAAGTCTGAAGGCTGCCCACACTGTGCCTGTGTGCCGCAGCTTGCATCTTCGCCTTTGGGAAGCTGCCGCTCGCCGATTCTCCCGCAGGCGAAGAAGCGGCTTCTTCGCACACAGAGCATTGTGGCGAGCGCAGGGAGCTCCTGAGAGCGGTTTGTGCCGAAAGAAGCCCGGGACCGGCACTTAGCTTCGGAGAGCTGCGTATCTGCGTCTTCTGTGTGTCTTGCCGCTCTACACTCAGCAAAAGCTTTTCCACCATATCTTGCAAGGAGAAACTCTGCCAGGAAAGAAAACATCCAAAATCTTGTTCTAAAGCTTGCACGGGGGTCTGCAAAGAGTTTGGCAAGAATGAAAGGTAGTTGTCCAAAACTCGTTCTTTTCCAATAGAATAACCATGGAAAAGGCAGGAGAGTGGTAAAGTACTGTTTTCTCTAAGTCTGAATGCTGCCCACACTGTGCCTGTGTGCTGCAGCTTGCATCTTCGCCTTTGGGAAGCTGCCGCTCGCCGATTCTCCCGGAGGCGAAGAAGCGGCTTCTTCGCACACAGAGCATTGTGGCGAGCGCAGGGAGCTCCTGAGAGCGGTTTGTGCCGAAAGAAGCCCGGGACCGGCACTTAGCTTCGGAGAGCTGCGTATCTGCGTCTTCTGCGTGTCTTGCCGCTCTACACTCAGCAAAAAGCTTTTCCACCATATCTTGCAAGGAGAAACTCTGCCAGGAAAGAAAAACATCCAAAATCTTGTTCTAAAGCTTGCACGGGGGTCTGCAAAGAGTTTGGCAAGAATGAAAGGTAGTTGTCCAAAACTCGTTCTTTTCCAATAGAATAACCATGGAAAAGGCAGGAGAGTGGTAAAGTACTGTTTTCTCTAAGTCTGAAGGCTGCCCACACTGTGCCTGTGTGCCGCAGCTTGCATCTTCGCCTTTGGGAAGCTGCCGCTCGCCGATTCTCCCGCAGGCGAAGAAGCGGCTTCTTCGCACACAGAGCATTGTGGCGAGCGCAGGGAGCTCCTGAGAGCGGTTTGTGCCGAAAGAAGCCCGGGACCGGCACTTAGCTTCGGAGAGCTGCGTATCTGCGTCTTCTGCGTGTCTTGCCGCTCTACACTCAGCCAAAAGCTTTTCCACCATATCTTGCAAGGAGAAACTCTGCCAGGAAAGAAAACATCCAAAATCTTGTTCTAAAGCTTGCACGGGGGTCTGCAAAGAGTTTGGCAAGAATGAAAGGTAGTTGTCCAAAACTCGTTCTTTTCCAATAGAATAACCATGGAAAAGGCAGGAGAGTGGTAAAGTACTGTTTTCTCTAAGTCTGAAGGCTGCCCACACTGTGCCTGTGTGCCGCAGCTTGCATCTTCGCCTTTGGGAAGCTGCCGCTCGCCGATTCTCCCGGAGGCGAAGAAGCGGCTTCTTCGCACACAGAGCATTGTGGCGAGCGCAGGGAGCTCCTGAGAGCGGTTTGTGCCGAAAGAAGCCCGGGACCGGCACTTAGCTTCGGAGAGCTGCGTATCTGCGTCTTCTGCGTGTCTTGCCGCTCTACACTCAGCCAAAAGCTTTTCCACCATATCTTGCAAGGAGAAACTCTGCCAGGAAAGAAAACATCCAAAATCTTGTTCTAAAGCTTGCACGGGGGTCTGCAAAGAGTTTGGCAAGAATGAAAGGTAGTTGTCCAAAACTCGTTCTTTTCCAATAGAATAACCATGGAAAAGGCAGGAGAGTGGTAAAGTACTGTTTTCTCTAAGTCTGAAGGCTGCCCACACTGTGCCTGTGTGCCGCAGCTTGCATCTTCGCCTTTGGGAAGCTGCCGCTCGCCGATTCTCCCGCAGGCGAAGAAGCGGCTTCTTCGCACACAGAGCATTGTGGCGAGCGCAGGGAGCTCCTGAGAGCGGTTTGTGCCGAAAGAAGCCCGGGACCGGCACTTAGCTTCGGAGAGCTGCGTATCTGCGTCTTCTGCGTGTCTTGCCGCTCTACACTCAGCAAAAAGCTTTTCCACCATATCTTGCAAGGAGAAACTCTGCCAGGAAAGAAAACATCCAAAATCTGGTTCTAAAGCTTGCACGGGGGTCTGCAAAGAGTTTGGCAAGAATGAAAGGTAGTTGTCCAAAACTCGTTCTTTTCCAATAGAATAACCATGGAAAAGGCAGGAGAGTGGTAAAGTACTGTTTTCTCTAAGTCTGAAGGCTGCCCACACTGTGCCTGTGTGCTGCAGCTTGCATCTTCGCCTTTGCGAAGCTGCCGCTCGCCGATTCTCCCGCAGGCGAAGAAGCGGCTTCTTCGCACACAGAGCATTGTGGCGAGCGCAGGGAGCTCCTGAGAGCGGTTTGTGCCGAAAGAAGCCCGGGACCGGCACTTAGCTTCGGAGAGCTGCGTATCTGCGTCTTCTGCGTGTCTTGCCGCTCTACACTCAGCCAAAAGCTTTTCCACCATATCTTGCAAGGAGAAACTCTGCCAGGAAAGAAAACATCCAAAATCTTGTTCTAAAGCTTGCACGGAGGTCTGCAAAGAGTTTGGCAAGAATGAAAGGTAGTTGTCCAAAACTCGTTCTTTTCCAATAGAATAACCATGGATAAGGCAGGAGAGTGGTAAAGTACTGTTTTCTCTAAGTCTGAAGGCTGCCCACACTGTGCCTGTGTGCTGCAGCTTGCATCTTCGCCTTTGGGAAGCTGCCGCTCGCCGATTCTCCCGCAGGCGAAGAAGCGGCTTCTTCGCACACAGAGCATTGTGGCGAGCGCAGGGAGCTCCTGAGAGCGGTTTGTGCCGAAAGAAGCCCGGGACCGGCACTTAGCTTCGGAGAGCTGCGTATCTGCGTCTTCTGCGTGTCTTGCCGCTCTACACTCAGCAAAAGCTTTTCCACCATATCTTGCAAGGAGAAACTCTGCCAGGAAAGAAAACATCCAAAATCTTGTTCTAAAGCTTGCACGGGGGTCTGCAAAGAGTTTGGCAAGAATGAAAGGTAGTTGTCCAAAACTCGTTCTTTTCCAATAGAATAACCATGGAAAAGGCAGGAGAGTGGTAAAGTACTGTTTTCTCTAAGTCTGAAGGCTGCCCACACTGTGCCTGTGTGCCGCAGCTTGCATCTTCGCCTTTGGGAAGCTGCCGCTCGCCGATTCTCCCGCAGGCGAAGAAGCGGCTTCTTCGCACACAGAGCATTGTGGCGAGCGCAGGGAGCTCCTGAGAGCGGTTTGTGCCGAAAGAAGCCCGGGACCGGCACTTAGCTTCGGAGAGCTGCGTATCTGCGTCTTCTGCGTGTCTTGCCGCTCTACACTCAGCAAAAAGCTTTTCCACCATATCTTGCAAGGAGAAAACTCTGCCAGGAAAGAAAACATCCAAAATCTTGTTCTAAAGCTTGCACGGGGGTCTGCAAAGAGTTTGGCAAGAATGAAAGGTAGTTGTCCAAAACTCGTTCTTTTCCAATAGAATAACCATGGAAAAGGCAGGAGAGTGGTAAAGTACTGTTTTCTCTAAGTCTGAATGCTGCCCACACTGTGCCTGCGTGCTGCAGCTTGCATCTTCGCCTTTGGGAAGCTGCCGCTCGCCGATTCTCCCGGAGGCGAAGAAGCGGCTTCTTCGCACACAGAGCATTGTGGCGAGCGCAGGGAGCTCCTGAGAGCGGTTTGTGCCGAAAGAAGCCCGGGACCGGCACTTAGCTTCGGAGAGCTGCGTATCTGCGTCTTCTGCGTGTCTTGCCGCTCTACACTCAGCCAAAAGCTTTTCCACCATATCTTGCAAGGAGAAACTCTGCCAGGAAAGAAAACATCCAAAATCTTGTTCTAAAGCTTGCACGGGGGTCTGCAAAGAGTTTGGCAAGAATGAAAGGTAGTTGTCCAAAACTCGTTCTTTTCCAATAGAATAACCATGGAAAAGGCAGGAGAGTGGTAAAGTACTGTTTTCTCTAAGTCTGAAGGCTGCCCACACTGTGCCTGTGTGCTGCAGCTTGCATCTTCGCCTTTGGCAAGCTGCCGCTCGCCGATTCTCCCGGAGGCGAAGAAGCGGCTTCTTCGCACACAGAGCATTGTGGCGAGCGCAGGGAGCTCCTGAGAGCGGTTTGTGCCGAAAGAAGCCCGGGACCGGCACTTAGCTTCGGAGAGCTGCGTATCTGCGTCTTCTGCGTGTCTTGCCGCTCTACACTCAGCCAAAAGCTTTTCCACCATATCTTGCAAGGAGAAACTCTGCCAGGAAAGAAAACATCCAAAATCTTGTTCTAAAGCTTGCACGGGGGTCTGCAAAGAGTTTGGCAAGAATGAAAGGTAGTTGTCCAAAACTCGTTCTTTTCCAATAGAATAACCATGGAAAAGGCAGGAGAGTGGTAAAGTACTGTTTTCTCTAAGTCTGAATGCTGCCCACACTGTGCCTGTGTGCTGCAGCTTGCATCTTCGCCTTTGGGAAGCTGCCGCTCGCCGATTCTCCCGGCAGGCGAAGAAGCGGCTTCTTCGCACACAGAGCATTGTGGCGAGCGCAGGGAGCTCCTGAGAGCGGTTTGTGCCGAAAGAAGCCCGGGACCGGCACTTAGCTTCGGAGAGCTGCGTATCTGCGTCTTCTGCGTGTCTTGCCGCTCTACACTCAGCAAAAAGCTTTTCCACCATATCTTGCAAGGAGAAACTCTGCCAGGAAAGAAAACATCCAAAAACTTGTTCTAAAGCTTGCACGGGGGTCTGCAAAGAGTTTGGCAAGAATGAAAGGTAGTTGTCCAAAACTCGTTCTTTTCCAATAGAATAACCATGGAAAAGGCAGGAGAGTGGTAAAGTACTGTTTTCTCTAAGTCTGAATGCTGCCCACACTGTGCCTGTGTGCTGCAGCTTGCATCTTCGCCTTTGGGAAGCTGCCGCTCGCCGATTCTCCCGCAGGCGAAGAAGCGGCTTCTTCGCACACAGAGCATTGTGGCGAGCGCAGGGAGCTCCTGAGAGCGGTTTGTGCCGAAAGAAGCCCGGGACCGGCACTTAGCTTCGGAGAGCTGCGTATCTGCGTCTTCTGCGTGTCTTGCCGCTCTACACTCAGCAAAAAGCTTTTCCACCATATCTTGCAAGGAGAAACTCTGCCAGGAAAGAAAACATCCAAAATCTTGTTCTAAAGCTTGCACGGGGGTCTGCAAAGAGTTTGGCAAGAATGAAAGGTAGTTGTCCAAAACTCGTTCTTTTCCAATAGAATAACCATGGAAAAGGCAGGAGAGTGGTAAAGTACTGTTTTCTCTAAGTCTGAAGGCTGCCCACACTGTGCCTGTGTGCCGCAGCTTGCATCTTCGCCTTTGCCAAGCTGCCGCTCGCCGATTCTCCCGCAGGCGAAGAAGCGGCTTCTTCGCACACAGAGCATTGTGGCGAGCGCAGGGAGCTCCTGAGAGCGGTTTGTGCCGAAAGAAGCCCGGGACCGGCACTTAGCTTCGGAGAGCTGCGTATCTGCGTCTTCTGCGTGTCTTGCCGCTCTACACTCAGCCAAAAAGCTTTTCCACCATATCTTGCAAGGAGAAACTCTGCCAGGAAAGAAAACATCCAAAATCTTGTTCTAAAGCTTGCACGGGGGTCTGCAAAGAGTTTGGCAAGAATGAAAGGTAGTTGTCCAAAACTCGTTCTTTTCCAATAGAATAACCATGGATAAGGCAGGAGAGTGGTAAAGTACTGTTTTCTCTAAGTCTGAATGCTGCCCACACTGTGCCTGTGTGCTGCAGCTTGCATCTTCGCCTTTGGGAAGCTGCCGCTCGCCGATTCTCCCGAGGCGAAGAAGCGGCTTCTTCGCACACAGAGCATTGTGGCGAGCGCAGGGAGCTCCTGAGAGCGGTTTGTGCCGAAAGAAGCCCGGGACCGGCACTTAGCTTCGGAGAGCTGCGTATCTGCGTCTTCTGCGTGTCTTGCCGCTCTACACTCAGCCAAAAGCTTTTCCACCATATCTTGCAAGGAGAAACTCTGCCAGGAAAGAAAACATCCAAAATCTTGTTCTAAAGCTTGCACGGGGGTCTGCAAAGAGTTTGGCAAGAATGAAAGGTAGTTGTCCAAAACTCGTTCTTTTCCAATAGAATAACCATGGAAAAGGCAGGAGAGTGGTAAAGTACTGTTTTCTCTAAGTCTGAAGGCTGCCCACACTGTGCCTGTGTGCTGCAGCTTGCATCTTCGCCTTTGGGAAGCTGCCGCTCGCCGATTCTCCCGGAGGCGAAGAAGCGGCTTCTTCGCACACAGAGCATTGTGGCGAGCGCAGGGAGCTCCTGAGAGCGGTTTGTGCCGAAAGAAGCCCGGGACCGGCACTTAGCTTCGGAGAGCTGCGTATCTGCGTCTTCTGCGTGTCTTGCCGCTCTACACTCAGCCAAAAGCTTTTCCACCATATCTTGCAAGGAGAAACTCTGCCAGGAAAGAAAACATCCAAAATCTTGTTCTAAAGCTTGCACGGGGGTCTGCAAAGAGTTTGGCAAGAATGAAAGGTAGTTGTCCAAAACTCGTTCTTTTCCAATAGAATAACCATGGAAAAGGCAGGAGAGTGGTAAAGTACTGTTTTCTCTAAGTCTGAAGGCTGCCCACACTGTGCCTGTGTGCCGCAGCTTGCATCTTCGCCTTTGGGAAGCTGCCGCTCGCCGATTCTCCCGCAGGCGAAGAAGCGGCTTCTTCGCACACAGAGCATTGTGGCGAGCGCAGGGAGCTCCTGAGAGCGGTTTGTGCCGAAAGAAGCCCGGGACCGGCACTTAGCTTCGGAGAGCTGCGTATCTGCGTCTTCTGCGTGTCTTGCCGCTCTACACTCAGCCAAAAGCTTTTCCACCATATCTTGCAAGGAGAAACTCTGCCAGGAAAGAAAACATCCAAAATCTTGTTCTAAAGCTTGCACGGGGGTCTGCAAAGAGTTGGGCAAGAATGAAAGGTAGTTGTCCAAAACTCGTTCTTTTCCAATAGAATAACCATGGAAAAGGCAGGAGAGTGGTAAAGTACTGTTTTCTCTAAGTCTGAAGGCTGCCCACACTGTGCCTGTGTGCCGCAGCTTGCATCTTCGCCTTTGGGAAGCTGCCGCTCGCCGATTCTCCCGCAGGCGAAGAAGCGGCTTCTTCGCACACAGAGCATTGTGGCGAGCGCAGGGAGCTCCTGAGAGCGGTTTGTGCCGAAAGAAGCCCGGGACCGGCACTTAGCTTCGGAGAGCTGCGTATCTGCGTCTTCTGCGTGTCTTGCCGCTCTACACTCAGCAAAAAGCTTTTCCACCATATCTTGCAAGGAGAAACTCTGCCAGGAAAGAAAACATCCAAAATCTTGTTCTAAAGCTTGCACGGGGGTCTGCAAAGAGTTTGGCAAGAATGAAAGGTAGTTGTCCAAAACTCGTTCTTTTCCAATAGAATAACCATGGAAAAGGCAGGAGAGTGGTAAAGTACTGTTTTCTCTAAGTCTGAAGGCTGCCCACACTGTGCCTGTGTGCTGCAGCTTGCATCTTCGCCTTTGCGAAGGTGCCGCTCGCCGATTCTCCCGGAGGCGAAGAAGCGGCTTCTTCGCACACAGAGCATTGTGGCGAGCGCAGGGAGCTCCTGAGAGCGGTTTGTGCCGAAAGAAGCCCGGGACCGGCACTTAGCTTCGGAGAGCTGCGTATCTGCGTCTTCTGCGTGTCTTGCCGCTCTACACTCAGCCAAAAGCTTTTCCACCATATCTTGCAAGGAGAAACTCTGCCAGGAAAGAAAACATCCAAAATCTTGTTCTAAAGCTTGCACGGAGGTCTGCAAAGAGTTTGGCAAGAATGAAAGGTAGTTGTCCAAAACTCGTTCTTTTCCAATAGAATAACCATGGATAAGGCAGGAGAGTGGTAAAGTACTGTTTTCTCTAAGTCTGAAGGCTGCCCACACTGTGCCTGTGTGCTGCAGCTTGCATCTTCGCCTTTGGGAAGCTGCCGCTCGCCGATTCTCCCGAGGCGAAGAAGCGGCTTCTTCGCACACAGAGCATTGTGGCGAGCGCAGGGAGCTCCTGAGAGCGGTTTGTGCCGAAAGAAGCCCGGGACCGGCACTTAGCTTCGGAGAGCTGCGTATCTGCGTCTTCTGCGTGTCTTGCCGCTCTACACTCAGCAAAAAGCTTTTCCACCATATCTTGCAAGGAGAAACTCTGCCAGGAAAGAAAACATCCAAAATCTTGTTCTAAAGCTTGCACGGGGGTCTGCAAAGAGTTTGGCAAGAATGAAAGGTAGTTGTCCAAAACTCGTTCTTTTCCAATAGAATAACCATGGAAAAGGCAGGAGAGTGGTAAAGTACTGTTTTCTCTAAGTCTGAAGGCTGCCCACACTGTGCCTGTGTGCCGCAGCTTGCATCTTCGCCTTTGGGAAGCTGCCGCTCGCCGATTCTCCCGCAGGCGAAGAAGCGGCTTCTTCGCACACAGAGCATTGTGGCGAGCGCAGGGAGCTCCTGAGAGCGGTTTTGTGCCGAAAGAAGCCCGGGACCGGCACTTAGCTTCGGAGAGCTGCGTATCTGCGTCTTCTGCGTGTCTTGCCGCTCTACACTCAGCCAAAAGCTTTTCCACCATATCTTGCAAGGAGAAACTCTGCCAGGAAAGAAAACATCCAAAATCTTGTTCTAAAGCTTGCACGGGGGTCTGCAAAGAGTTTGGCAAGAATGAAAGGTAGTTGTCCAAAACTCGTTCTTTTCCAATAGAATAACCATGGAAAAGGCAGGAGAGTGGTAAAGTACTGTTTTCTCTAAGTCTGAATGCTGCCCACACTGTGCCTGCGTGCTGCAGCTTGCATCTTCGCCTTTGGGAAGCTGCCGCTCGCCGATTCTCCCGGAGGCGAAGAAGCGGCTTCTTCGCACACAGAGCATTGTGGCGAGCGCAGGGAGCTCCTGAGAGCGGTTTGTGCCGAAAGAAGCCCGGGACCGGCACTTAGCTTCGGAGAGCTGCGTATCTGCGTCTTCTGCGTGTCTTGCCGCTCTACACTCAGCAAAAAGCTTTTCCACCATATCTTGCAAGGAGAAACTCTGCCAGGAAAGAAAACATCCAAAATCTTGTTCTAAAGCTTGCACGGGGGTCTGCAAAGAGTTTGGCAAGAATGAAAGGTAGTTGTCCAAAACTCGTTCTTTTCCAATAGAATAAACATGGATAAGGCAGGAGAGTGGTAAAGTACTGTTTTCTCTAAGTCTGAATGCTGCCCACACTGTGCCTGTTTGCTGCAGCTTGCATCTTCGCCTTTGGGAAGCTGCCGCTCGCCGATTCTCCCGGAGGCGAAGAAGCGGCTTCTTCACACACAGAGCATTGTGGCGAGCGCAGGGAGCTCCTGAGAGCGGTTTGTGCCGAAAGAAGCCCGGGACCGGCACTTAGCTTCGGAGAGCTGCGTATCTGCGTCTTCTGCGTGTCTTGCCGCTCTACACTCAGCAAAAAGCTTTTCCACCATATCTTGCAAGGAGAAACTCTGCCAGGAAAGAAAACATCCAAAATCTTGTTCTAAAGCTTGCACGGGGGTCTGCAAAGAGTTTGGCAAGAATGAAAGGTAGTTGTCCAAAACTCGTTCTTTTCCAATAGAATAACCATGGAAAAGGCAGGAGAGTGGTAAAGTACTGTTTTCTCTAAGTCTGAAGGCTGCCCACACTGTGCCTGTGTGCTGCAGCTTGCATCTTCGCCTTTGGGAAGCTGCCGCTCGCCGATTCTCCCGCAGGCGAAGAAGCGGCTTCTTCGCACACAGAGCATTGTGGCGAGCGCAGGGAGCTCCTGAGAGCGGTTTGTGCCGAAAGAAGCCCGGGACCGGCACTTAGCTTCGGAGAGCTGCGTATCTGCGTCTTCTGCGTGTCTTGCCGCTCTACACTCAGCAAAAAGCTTTTCCACCATATCTTGCAAGGAGAAACTCTGCCAGGAAAGAAAACATCCAAAATCTTGTTCTAAAGCTTGCACGCAGGTCTGCAAAGAGTTTGGCAAGAATGAAAGGTAGTTGTCCAAAACTCATTCTTTTCCAATAGAATAACCATGGAAAAGGCAGGAGAGTGGTAAAGTACTGTTTTCTCTAAGTCTGAAGGCTGCCCACACTGTGCCTGTGTGCTGCAGCTTGCATCTTCGCCTTTGGGAAGCTGCCGCTCGCCGATTCTCCCGGAGGCGAAGAAGCGGCTTCTTCGCACACAGAGCATTGTGGCGAGCGCAGGGAGCTCCTGAGAGCGGTTTGTGCCGAAAGAAGCCCGGGACCGGCACTTAGCTTCGGAGAGCTGCGTATCTGCGTCTTCTGCGTGTCTTGCCGCTCTACACTCAGCCAAAAGCTTTTCCACCATATCTTGCAAGGAGAAAGAGAAACTCTGCCAGGAAAGAAAACATCCAAAATCTGGTTCTAAAGCTTGCACGGGGGTCTGCAAAGAGTTTGGCAAGAATGAAAGGTAGTTGTCCAAAACTCGTTCTTTTCCAATAGAATAACCATGGAAAAGGCAGGAGAGTGGTAAAGTACTGTTTTCTCTAAGTCTGAAGGCTGCCCACACTGTGCCTGCGTGCTGCAGCTTGCATCTTCGCCTTTGGGAAGCTGCCGCTCGCCGATTCTCCCGGAGGCGAAGAAGCGGCTTCTTCGCACACAGAGCATTGTGGCGAGCGCAGGGAGCTCCTGAGAGCGGTTTGTGCCGAAAGAAGCCCGGGACCGGCCACTTAGCTTCGGAGAGCTGCGTATCTGCGTCTTCTGCGTGTCTTGCCGCTCTACACTCAGCCAAAAGCTTTTCCACCATATCTTGCAAGGAGAAACTCTGCCAGGAAAGAAAACATCCAAAATCTTGTTCTAAAGCTTGCACGGGGGTCTGCAAAGAGTTTGGCAAGAATGAAAGGTAGTTGTCCAAAACTCGTTCTTTTCCAATAGAATAACCATGGAAAAGGCAGGAGAGTGGTAAAGTACTGTTTTCTCTAAGTCTGAAGGCTGCCCACACTGTGCCTGTGTGCCGCAGCTTGCATCTTCGCCTTTGGGAAGCTGCCGCTCGCCGATTCTCCCGCAGGCGAAGAAGCGGCTTCTTCGCACACAGAGCATTGTGGCGAGCGCAGGGAGCTCCTGAGAGCGGTTTGTGCCGAAAGAAGCCCGGGACCGGCACTTAGCTTCGGAGAGCTGCGTATCTGCGTCTTCTGCGTGTCTTGCCGCTCTACACTCAGCCAAAAGCTTTTCCACCATATCTTGCAAGGAGAAACTCTGCCAGGAAAGAAAACATCCAAAATCTTGTTCTAAAGCTTGCACGGGGGTCTGCAAAGAGTTTGGCAAGAATGAAAGGTAGTTGTCCAAAACTCGTTCTTTTCCAATAGAATAACCATGGAAAACGCAGGAGAGTGGTAAAGTACTGTTTTCTCTAAGTCTGAAGGCTGCCCACACTGTGCCTGTGTGCCGCAGCTTGCATCTTCGCCTTTGGGAAGCTGCCGCTCGCCGATTCTCCCGCAGGCGAAGAAGCGGCTTCTTCGCACACAGAGCATTGTGGCGAGCGCAGGGAGCTCCTGAGAGCGGTTTGTGCCGAAAGAAGCCCGGGACCGGCACTTAGCTTCGGAGAGCTGCGTATCTGCGTCTTCTGCGTGTCTTGCCGCTCTACACTCAGCAAAAAGCTTTTCCACCATATCTTGCAAGGAGAAACTCTGCCAGGAAAGAAAACATCCAAAATCTTGTTCTAAAGCTTGCACGCAGGTCTGCAAAGAGTTTGGCAAGAATGAAAGGTAGTTGTCCAAAACTCGTTCTTTTCCAATAGAATAACCATGGAAAAGGCAGGAGAGTGGTAAAGTACTGTTTTCTCTAAGTCTGAAGGCTGCCCACACTGTGCCTGTGTGCTGCAGCTTGCATCTTCGCCTTTGGGAAGCTGCCGCTCGCCGATTCTCCCGGAGGCGAAGAAGCGGCTTCTTCGCACACAGAGCATTGTGGCGAGCGCAGGGAGCTCCTGAGAGCGGTTTGTGCCGAAAGAAGCCCGGGACCGGCACTTAGCTTCGGAGAGCTGCGTATCTGCGTCTTCTGCGTGTCTTGCCGCTCTACACTCAGCCAAAAGCTTTTCCACCATATCTTGCAAGGAGAAACTCTGCCAGGAAAGAAAACATCCAAAATCTTGTTCTAAAGCTTGCACGGAGGTCTGCAAAGACTCTGGCAAGAATGAAAGGTAGTTGTCCAAAACTCGTTCTTTTCCAATAGAATAACCATGGAAAAGGCAGGAGAGTGGTAAAGTACTGTTTTCTCTAAGTCTGAAGGCTGCCCACACTGTGCCTGTGTGCTGCAGCTTGCATCTTCGCCTTTGGGAAGCTGCCGCTCGCCGATTCTCCCGCAGGCGAAGAAGCGGCTTCTTCGCACACAGAGCATTGTGGCGAGCGCAGGGAGCTCCTGAGAGCGGTTTGTGCCGAAAGAAGCCCGGGACCGGCACTTAGCTTCGGAGAGCTGCGTATCTGCGTCTTCTGCGTGTCTTGCCGCTCTACACTCAGCCAAAAGCTTTTCCACCATATCTTGCAAGGAGAAACTCTGCCAGGAAAGAAAACATCCAAAATCTTGTTCTAAAGCTTGCACGGGGGTCTGCAAAGAGTTTGGCAAGAATGAAAGGTAGTTGTCCAAAACTCGTTCTTTTCCAATAGAATAACCATGGAAAAGGCAGGAGAGTGGTAAAGTACTGTTTTCTCTAAGTCTGAAGGCTGCCCACACTGTGCCTGTTTGCTGCAGCTTGCATCTTCGCCTTTGGGAAGCTGCCGCTCGCCGATTCTCCCGCAGGCGAAGAAGCGGCTTCTTCGCACACAGAGCATTGTGGCGAGCGCAGGGAGCTCCTGAGAGCGGTTTGTGCCGAAAGAAGCCCGGGACCGGCACTTAGCTTCGGAGAGCTGCGTATCTGCGTCTTCTGCGTGTCTTGCCGCTCTACACTCAGCAAAAAGCTTTTCCACCATATCTTGCAAGGAGAAACTCTGCCAGGAAAGAAAACATCCAAAATCTTGTTCTAAAGCTTGCACGGGGGTCTGCAAAGAGTTTGGCAAGAATGAAAGGTAGTTGTCCAAAACTCGTTCTTTTCCAATAGAATAACCATGGAAAAGGCAGGAGAGTGGTAAAGTACTGTTTTCTCTAAGTCTGAATGCTGCCCACACTGTGCCTGTGTGCTGCAGCTTGCATCTTCGCCTTTGGGAAGCTGCCGCTCGCCGATTCTCCCGGAGGCGAAGAAGCGGCTTCTTCGCACACAGAGCATTGTGGCGAGCGCAGGGAGCTCCTGAGAGCGGTTTGTGCCGAAAGAAGCCCGGGACCGGCACTTAGCTTCGGAGAGCTGCGTATCTGCGTCTTCTGCGTGTCTTGCCGCTCTACACTCAGCAAAAAGCTTTTCCACCATATCTTGCAAGGAGAAACTCTGCCAGGAAAGAAAACATCCAAAATCTTGTTCTAAAGCTTGCACGGGGGTCTGCAAAGAGTTTGGCAAGAATGAAAGGTAGTTGTCCAAAACTCGTTCTTTTCCAATAGAATAACCATGGAAAAGGCAGGAGAGTGGTAAAGTACTGTTTTCTCTAAGTCTGAAGGCTGCCCACACTGTGCCTGTGTGCTGCAGCTTGCATCTTCGCCTTTGGGAAGCTGCCGCTCGCCGATTCTCCCGCAGGCGAAGAAGCGGCTTCTTCGCACACAGAGCATTGTGGCGAGCGCAGGGAGCTCCTGAGAGCGGTTTGTGCCGAAAGAAGCCCGGGACCGGCACTTAGCTTCGGAGAGCTGCGTATCTGCGTCTTCTGCGTGTCTTGCCGCTCTACACTCAGCAAAAAGCTTTTCCACCATATCTTGCAAGGAGAAACTCTGCCAGGAAAGAAAACATCCAAAATCTTGTTCTAAAGCTTGCACGGGGGTCTGCAAAGAGTTGGGCAAGAATGAAAGGTAGTTGTCCAAAACTCGTTCTTTTCCAATAGAATAACCATGGAAAAGGCAGGAGAGTGGTAAAGTACTGTTTTCTCTAAGTCTGAAGGCTGCCCACACTGTGCCTGTGTGCTGCAGCTTGCATCTTCGCCTTTGGGAAGCTGCCGCTCGCCGATTCTCCCGGAGGCGAAGAAGCGGCTTCTTCGCACACAGAGCATTGTGGCGAGCGCGGGGAGCTCCTGAGAGCGGTTTGTGCCGAAAGAAGCCCGGGACCGGCACTTAGCTTCGGAGAGCTGCGTATCTGCGTCTTCTGCGTGTCTTGCCGCTCTACACTCAGCAAAAAGCTTTTCCACCATATCTTGCAAGGAGAAACTCTGCCAGGAAAGAAAACATCCAAAATCTTGTTCTAAAGCTTGCACGGGGGTCTGCAAAGAGTTGGGCAAGAATGAAAGGTAGTTGTCCAAAACTCGTTCTTTTCCAATATAATAACCATGGAAAAGGCAGGAGAGTGGTAAAGTACTGTTTTCTCTAAGTCTGAAGGCTGCCCACACTGTGCCTGTGTGCTGCAGCTTGCATCTTCGCCTTTGGGAAGCTGCCGCTCGCCGATTCTCCCGCAGGCGAAGAAGCGGCTTCTTCGCACACAGAGCATTGTGGCGAGCGCAGGGAGCTCCTGAGAGCGGTTTGTGCCGAAAGAAGCCCGGGACCGGCACTTAGCTTCGGAGAGCTGCGTATCTGCGTCTTCTGCGTGTCTTGCCGCTCTACACTCAGCAAAAAGCTTTTCCACCATATCTTGCAAGGAGAAACTCTGCCAGGAAAGAAAACATCCAAAATCTTGTTCGAAAGCTTGCACGGGGGTCTGCAAAGAGTTGGGCAAGAATGAAAGGTAGTTGTCCAAAACTCGTTCTTTTCCAATAGAATAACCATGGAAAAGGCAGGAGAGTGGTAAAGTACTGTTTTCTCTAAGTCTGAAGGCTGCCCACACTGTGCCTGTGTGCTGCAGCTTGCATCTTCGCCTTTGGGAAGCTGCCGCTCGCCGATTCTCCCGGAGGCGAAGAAGCGGCTTCTTCGCACACAGAGCATTGTGGCGAGCGCAGGGAGCTCCTGAGAGCGGTTTGTGCCGAAAGAAGCCCGGGACCGGCACTTAGCTTTGGAGAGCTGCGTATCTGCGTCTTCTGCGTGTCTTGCCGCTCTACACTCAGCAAAAAGCTTTTCCACCATATCTTGCAAGGAGAAACTCTGCCAGGAAAGAAAACATCCAAAATCTTGTTCTAAAGCTTGCACGGGGGTCTGCAAAGAGTTTGGCAAGAATGAAAGGTAGTTGTCCAAAACTCGTTCTTTTCCAATAGAATAACCATGGAAAAGGCAGGAGAGTGGTAAAGTACTGTTTTCTCTAAGTCTGAAGGCTGCCCACACTGTGCCTGTTTGCTGCAGCTTGCATCTTCGCCTTTGGGAAGCTGCTGCTCGCCGATTCTCCCGGAGGCGAAGAAGCGGCTTCTTCACACACAGAGCATTGTGGCGAGCGCAGGGAGCTCCTGAGAGCGGTTTGTGCCGAAAGAAGCCCGGGACCGGCACTTAGCTTCGGAGAGCTGCGTATCTGCGTCTTCTGCGTGTCTTGCCGCTCTACACTCAGCCAAAAGCTTTTCCACCATATCTTGCAAGGAGAAACTCTGCCAGGAAAGAAAACATCCAAAATCTTGTTCTAAAGCTTGCACGGGGGTCTGCAAAGAGTTTGGCAAGAATGAAAGGTAGTTGTCCAAAACTCGTTCTTTTCCAATAGAATAACCATGGAAAAGGCAGGAGAGTGGTAAAGTACTGTTTTCTCTAAGTCTGAAGGCTGCCCACACTGTGCCTGTGTGCTGCAGCTTGCATCTTCGCCTTTGGGAAGCTGCCGCTCGCCGATTCTCCCGGAGGCGAAGAAGCGGCTTCTTCGCACACAGAGCATTGTGGCGAGCGCAGGGAGCTCCTGAGAGCGGTTTGTGCCGAAAGAAGCCCGGGACCGGCACTTAGCTTCGGAGAGCTGCGTATCTGCGTCTTCTGCGTGTCTTGCCGCTCTACACTCAGCAAAAAGCTTTTCCACCATATCTTGCAAGGAGAAACTCTGCCAGGAAAGAAAACATCCAAAATCTTGTTCTAAAGCTTGCACGGGGGTCTGCAAAGAGTTTGGCAAGAATGAAAGGTAGTTGTCCAAAACTCGTTCTTTTCCAATAGAATAACCATGGAAAAGGCAGGAGAGTGGTAAAGTACTGTTTTCTCTAAGTCTGAATGCTGCCCACACTGTGCCTGTGTGCTGCAGCTTGCATCTTCGCCTTTGGGAAGCTGCCGCTCGCCGATTCTCCCGGAGGCGAAGAAGCGGCTTCTTCGCACACAGAGCATTGTGGCGAGCGCAGGGAGCTCCTGAGAGCTGTTTGTGCCGAAAGAAGCCCGGGACCGGCACTTAGCTTCGGAGAGCTGCGTATCTGCGTCTTCTGCGTGTCTTGCCGCTCTACACTCAGCAAAAAGCTTTTCCACCATATCTTGCAAGGAGAAACTCTGCCAGGAAAGAAAACATCCAAAATCTTGTTCTAAAGCTTGCACGGAGGTCTGCAAAGAGTTTGGCAAGAATGAAAGGTAGTTGTCCAAAACTCGTTCTTTTCCAATAGAATAACCATGGAAAAGGCAGGAGAGTGGTAAAGTACTGTTTTCTCTAAGTCTGAAGGCTGCCCACACTGTGCCTGTGTGCTGCCGCTTGCATCTTCGCCTTTGGGAAGCTGCCGCTCGCCGATTCTCCCGGAGGCGAAGAAGCGGCTTCTTCGCACACAGAGCATTGTGGCGAGCGCAGGGAGCTCCTGAGAGCGGTTTGTGCCGAAAGAAGCCCGGGACCGGCACTTAGCTTCGGAGAGCTGCGTATCTGCGTCTTCTGCGTGTCTTGCCGCTCTACACTCAGCCAAAAGCTTTTCCACCATATCTTGCAAGGAGAAACTCTGCCAGGAAAGAAAACATCCAAAATCTTGTTCTAAAGCTTGCACGGGGGTCTGCAAAGAGTTTGGCAAGAATGAAAGGTAGTTGTCCAAAACTCGTTCTTTTCCAATAGAATAACCATGGAAAAGGCAGGAGAGTGGTAAAGTACTGTTTTCTCCAAGTCTGAATGCTGCCCACACTGTGCCTGTGTGCTGCACCTTGCATCTTCGCCTTTGGGAAGCTGCCGCTCGCCGATTCTCCCGGAGGCGAAGAAGCGGCTTCTTCGCACACAGAGCATTGTGGCGAGCGCAGGGAGCTCCTGAGAGCGGTTTGTGCCGAAAGAAGCCCGGGACCGGCACTTAGCTTCGGAGAGCTGCGTATCTGCGTCTTCTGCGTGTCTTGCCGCTCTACACTCAGCAAAAAGCTTTTCCACCATATCTTGCAAGGAGAAAACTCTGCCAGGAAAGAAAACATCCAAAATCTTGTTCTAAAGCTTGCACACAGGTCTGCAAAGAGTTTGGCAAGAAAGAAAGGTAGTTGTCCAAAACTCGTTCTTTTCCAATAGAATAACCATGGAAAAGGCAGGAGAGTGATAAAGTACTGTTTTCTCTAAGTCTGAATGCTGCCCACACTGTGCCTGTGTGCTGCAGCTTGCATCTTCGCCTTTGGGAAGCTGCCGCTCGCCGATTCTCCCGGAGGCGAAGAAGCGGCTTCTTCGCACACAGAGCATTGTGGCGAGCGCAGGGAGCTCCTGAGAGCGGTTTGTGCCGAAAGAAGCCCGGGACCGGCACTTAGCTTCGGAGAGCTGCGTATCTGCGTCTTCTGCGTGTCTTGCCGCTCTACACTCAGCAAAAAGCTTTTCCACCATATCTTGCAAGGAGAAACACTGCCAGGAAAGAAAACATCCAAAATCTTGTTCTAAAGCTTGCACGGAGGTCTGCAAAGAGTTTGGCAAGAATGAAAGGTAGTTGTCCAAAACTCGTTCTTTTCCAATAGAATAACCATGGAAAAGGCAGGAGAGTGGTAAAGTACTGTTTTCTCTAAGTCTGAAGGCTGCCCACACTGTGCCTGTGTGCTGCCGCTTGCATCTTCGCCTTTGGGAAGCTGCCGCTCGCCGATTCTCCCGGAGGCGAAGAAGCGGCTTCTTCGCACACAGAGCATTGTGGCGAGCGCAGGGAGCTCCTGAGAGCGGTTTGTGCCGAAGGAAGCCCGGGACCGGCACTTAGCTTCGGAGAGCTGCGTATCTGCGTCTTCTGCGTGTCTTGCCGCTCTACACTCAGCAAAAAGCTTTTCCACCATATCTTGCAAGGAGAAACTCTGCCAGGAAAGAAAACATCCAAAATCTTGTTCTAAAGCTTGCACGGGGGTCTGCAAAGAGTTTGGCAAGAATGAAATGTAGTTGTCCAAAACTCGTTCTTTTCCAATAGAATAACCATGGAAAAGGCAGGAGAGTGGTAAAGTACTGTTTTCTCTAAGTCTGAATGCTGCCCACACTGTGCCTGTGTGCTGCAGCTTGCATCTTCGCCTTTGGGAAGCTGCCGCTCGCCGATTCTCCCGCAGGCGAAGAAGCGGCTTCTTCGCACACAGAGCATTGTGGCGAGCGCAGGGAGCTCCTGAGAGCTGTTTGTGCCGAAAGAAGCCCGGGACCGGCACTTAGCTTCGGAGAGCTGCGTATCTGCGTCTTCTGCGTGTCTTGCCGCTCTACACTCAGCAAAAAGCTTTTCCACCATATCTTGCAAGGAGAAACTCTGCCAGGAAAGAAAACATCCAAAATCTTGTTCTAAAGCTTGCACGGGGGTCTGCAAAGAGTTTGGCAAGAATGAAAGGTAGTTGTCCAAAACTCGTTCTTTTCCAATAGAATAACCATGGAAAAGGCAGGAGAGTGGTAAAGTACTGTTTTCTCTAAGTCTGAAGGCTGCCCACACTGTGCCTGTGTGCTGCAGCTTGCATCTTCGCCTTTGGGAAGCTGCCGCTCGCCGATTCTCCCGCAGGCGAAGAAGCGGCTTCTTCGCACACAGAGCATTGTGGCGAGCGCAGGGAGCTCCTGAGAGCGGTTTGTGCCGAAAGAAGCCCGGGACCGGCACTTAGCTTCGGAGAGCTGCGTATCTGCGTCTTCTGCGTGTCTTGCCGCTCTACACTCAGCAAAAAGCTTTTCCACCATATCTTGCAAGGAGAAACTCTGCCAGGAAAGAAAACATCCAAAATCTTGTTCTAAAGCTTGCACGGAGGTCTGCAAAGAGTTTGGCAAGAATGAAAGGTAGTTGTCCAAAACTCGTTCTTTTCCAATAGAATAACCATGGAAAAGGCAGGAGAGTGGTAAAGTACTGTTTTCTCTAAGTCTGAAGGCAGCCCACACTGTGCCTGTGTGCTGCCGCTTGCATCTTCGCCTTTGGGAAGCTGCCGCTCGCCGATTCTCCCGCAGGCGAAGAAGCGGCTTCTTCGCACACAGAGCATTGTGGCGAGCGCAGGGAGCTCCTGAGAGCGGTTTGTGCCGAAGGAAGCCCGGGACCGGCACTTAGCTTCGGAGAGCTGCGTATCTGCGTCTTCTGCGTGTCTTGCCGCTCTACACTCAGCAAAAAGCTTTTCCACCATATCTTGCAAGGAGAAACTCTGCCAGGAAAGAAAACATCCAAAATCTTGTTCTAAAGCTTGCACGGGGGTCTGCAAAGAGTTTGGCAAGAATGAAAGGTAGTTGTCCAAAACTCGTTCTTTTCCAATAGAATAACCATGGAAAAGGCAGGAGAGTGGTAAAGTACTGTTTTCTCTAAGTCTGAATGCTGCCCACACTGTGCCTGTGTGCTGCAGCTTGCATCTTCGCCTTTGGGAAGCTGCCGCTCGCCGATTCTCCCGGAGGCGAAGAAGCGGCTTCTTCGCACACAGAGCATTGTGGCGAGCGCAGGGAGCTCCTGAGAGCGGTTTGTGCCGAAAGAAGCCCGGGACCGGCACTTAGCTTCGGAGAGCTGCGTATCTGCGTCTTCTGCGTGTCTTGCCGCTCTACACTCAGCAAAAAGCTTTTCCAGCATATCTTGCAAGGAGAAACTCTGCCAGGAAAGAAAACATCCAAAATCTTGTTCTAAAGCTTGCACGGGGGTCTGCAAAGAGTTTGGCAAGAATGAAAGGTAGTTGTCCAAAACTCGTTCTTTTCCAATAGAATAACCATGGAAAAGGCAGGAGAGTGGTAAAGTACTGTTTTCTCTAAGTCTGAATGCTGCCCACACTGTGCCTGTGTGCTGCAGCTTGCATCTTCGCCTTTGGGAAGCTGCCGCTCGCCGATTCTCCCGGAGGCGAAGAAGCGGCTTCTTCGCACACAGAGCATTGTGGCGAGCGCAGGGAGCTCCTGAGAGCGGTTTGTGCCGAAAGAAGCCCGGGACCGGCACTTAGCTTCGGAGAGCTGCGTATCTGCGTCTTCTGCGTGTCTTGCCGCTCTACACTCAGCAAAAAGCTTTTCCACCATATCTTGCAAGGAGAAACTCTGCCAGGAAAGAAAACATCCAAAATCTTGTTCTAAAGCTTGCACGGGGGTCTGCAAAGAGTTTGGCAAGAATGAAAGGTAGTTGTCCAAAACTCGTTCTTTTCCAATAGAATAACCATGGAAAAGGCAGGAGAGTGGTAAAGTACTGTTTTCTCTAAGTCTGAAGGCTGCCCACACTGTGCCTGTGTGCTGCAGCTTGCATCTTCGCCTTTGGGAAGCTGCCGCTCGCCGATTCTCCCGCAGGCGAATAAGCGGCTTCTTGGCACACAGAGCATTGTGGCGAGCGCAGGGAGCTCCTGAGAGCGGTTTGTGCCGAAAGAAGCCCGGGACCGGCACTTAGCTTCGGAGAGCTGCGTATCTGCGTCTTCTGCGTGTCTTGCCGCTCTACACTCAGCAAAAAGCTTTTCCACCATATCTTGCAAGGAGAAACTCTGCCAGGAAAGAAAACATCCAAAATCTTGTTCTAAAGCTTGCACACAGTTCTGCAAAGAGTTTGGCAAGAATGAAAGGTAGTTGTCCAAAACTCGTTCTTTTCCAATAGAATAACCATGGAAAAGGCAGGAGAGTGGTAAAGTACTGTTTTCTCTAAGTCTGAAGGCTGCCCACACTGTGCCTGTGTGCTGCAGCTTGCATCTTCGCCTTTGGGAAACTGCCGCTCGCCGATTCTCCCGGAGGCGAAGAAGCGGCTTCTTCGCACACAGAGCATTGTGGCGAGCGCAGGGAGCTCCTGAGAGCGGTTTGTGCCGAATGAAGCCCGGGACCGGCACTTAGCTTCGGAGAGCTGCGTATCTGCGTCTTCTGCGTGTCTTGCCGCTCTACACTCAGCAAAAAGCTTTTCCACCATATCTTGCAAGGAGAAACTCTGCCAGGAAAGAAAACATCCAAAATCTTGTTCTAAAGCTTGCACGGAGGTCTGCAAAGAGTTTGGCAAGAATGAAAGGTAGTTGTCCAAAACTCGTTCTTTCCAATAGAATAACCATGGAAAAGGCAGGAGAGTGGTAAAGTACTGTTTTCTCTAAGTCTGAAGGCTGCCCACACTGTGCCTGTGTGCTGCCGCTTGCATCTTCGCCTTTGGGAAGCTGCCGCTCGCCGATTCTCCCGGAGGCGAAGAAGCGGCTTCTTCGCACACAGAGCATTGTGGCGAGCGCAGGGAGCTCCTGAGAGCGGTTTGTGCCGAAGGAAGCCCGGGACCGGCACTTAGCTTCGGAGAGCTGCGTATCTGCGTCTTCTGCGTGTCTTGCCGCTCTACACTCAGCCAAAAGCTTTTCCACCATATCTTGCAAGGAGAAACTCTGCCAGGAAAGAAAACATCCAAAATCTTGTTCTAAAGCTTGCACGGGGGTCTGCAAAGAGTTTGGCAAGAATGAAAGGTAGTTGTCCAAAACTCGTTCTTTCCAATAGAATAACCATGGAAAAGGCAGGAGAGTGGTAAAGTACTGTTTTCTCTAAGTCTGAAGGCTGCCCACACTGTGCCTGTGTGCTGCAGCTTGCATCTTCGCCTTTGGGAAGCTGCCGCTCGCCGATTCTCCCGGAGGCGAAGAAGCGGCTTCTTCGCACACAGAGCATTGTGGCGAGCGCAGGGAGCTCCTGAGAGCGGTTTGTGCCGAAAGAAGCCCGGGACCGGCACTTAGCTTCGGAGAGCTGCGTATCTGCGTCTTCTGCGTGTCTTGCCGCTCAACACTCAGCAAAAAGCTTTTCCACCATATCTTGCAAGGAGAAACTCTGCCAGGAAAGAAAACATCCAAAATCTTGTTCTAAAGCTTGCACGGGGGTCTGCAAAGAGTTTGGCAAGAATGAAAGGTAGTTGTCCAAAACTCGTTCTTTTCCAATAGAATAACCATGGAAAAGGCAGGAGAGTGGTAAAGTACTGTTTTCTCTAAGTCTGAAGGCTGCCCACACTGTGCCTGTGTGCTGCAGCTTGCATCTTCGCCTTTGGGAAGCTGCCGCTCGCCGATTCTCCCGCAGGCGAAGAAGCGGCTTCTTCGCACACAGAGCATTGTGGCGAGCGCAGGGAGCTCCTGAGAGCGGTTTGTGCCGAAAGAAGCCCGGGACCGGCACTTAGCTTCGGAGAGCTGCGTATCTGCGTCTTCTGCGTGTCTTGCCGCTCTACACTCAGCCAAAAGCTTTTCCACCATATCTTGCAAAGAGAAACTCTGCCAGGAAAGAAATCATCCAAAATCTTGTTCTAAAGCTTGCACGGGGGTCTGCAAAGAGTTTGGCAAGAATGAAAGGTAGTTGTCCAAAACTCGTTCTTTTCCAATAGAATAACCATGGAAAAGGCAGGAGAGTGGTAAAGTACTGTTTTCTCTAAGTCTGAATGCTGCCCACACTGTGCCTGTGTGCTGCAGCTTGCATCTTCGCCTTTGGGAAGCTGCCGCTCGCCGATTCTCCCGGAGGCGAAGAAGCGGCTTCTTCGCACACAGAGCATTGTGGCGAGCGCAGGGAGCTCCTGAGAGCGGTTTGTGCCGAAAGAAGCCCGGGACCGGCACTTAGCTTCGGAGAGCTGCGTATCTGCGTCTTCTGCGTGTCTTGCCGCTCTACACTCAGCAAAAAGCTTTTCCACCATATCTTGCAAGGAGAAACTCTGCCAGGAAAGAAAACATCCAAAATCTTGTTCTAAAGCTTGCACGGGGGTCTGCAAAGAGTTTGGCAAGAATGAAAGGTAGTTGTCCAAAACTCGTTCTTTTCCAATAGAATAACCATGGAAAAGGCAGGAGAGTGGTAAAGTACTGTTTTCTCTAAGTCTGAATGCTGCCCACACTGTGCCTGTGTGCTGCCGCTTGCATCTTCGCCTTTGGGAAGCTGCCGCTCGCCGATTCTCCCGGAGGCGAAGAAGCGGCTTCTTCGCACACAGAGCATTGTGGCGAGCGCAGGAGCTCCTGAGAGCGGTTTGTGCCGAAGGAAGCCCGGGACCGGCACTTAGCTTCGGAGAGCTGCGTATCTGCGTCTTCTGCGTGTCTTGCCGCTCTACACTCAGCAAAAAGCTTTTCCACCATATCTTGCAAGGAGAAACTCTGCCAGGAAAGAAAACATCCAAAATCTTGTTCTAAAGCTTGCACGGGGGTCTGCAAAGAGTTTGGCAAGAATGAAAGGTAGTTGTCCAAAACTCGTTCTTTTCCAATAGAATAACCATGGAAAAGGCAGGAGAGTGGTAAAGTACTGTTTTCTCTAAGTCTGAATGCTGCCCACACTGTGCCTGTGTGCTGCAGCTTGCATCTTCGCCTTTGGGAAGCTGCCGCTCGCCGATTCTCCCGGAGGCGAAGAAGCGGCTTCTTCGCACACAGAGCATTGTGGCGAGCGCAGGGAGCTCCTGAGAGCTGTTTGTGCCGAAAGAAGCCCGGGACCGGCACTTAGCTTCGGAGAGCTGCGTATCTGCGTCTTCTGCGTGTCTTGCCGCTCTACACTCAGCAAAAAGCTTTTCCACCATATCTTGCAAGGAGAAACTCTGCCAGGAAAGAAAACATCCAAAATCTTGTTCTAAAGCTTGCACGGGGGTCTGCAAAGAGTTTGGCAAGAATGAAAGGTAGTTGTCCAAAACTCGTTCTTTTCCAATAGAATAACCATGGAAAAGGCAGGAGAGTGGTAAAGTACTGTTTTCTCTAAGTCTGAAGGCTGCCCACACTGTGCCTGTGTGCTGCAGCTTGCATCTTCGCCTTTGGGAAGCTGCCGCTCGCCGATTCTCCCGGAGGCGAAGAAGCGGCTTCTTCGCACACAGAGCATTGTGGCGAGCGCAGGGAGCTCCTGAGAGCTGTTTGTGCCGAAAGAAGCCCGGGACCGGCACTTAGCTTCGGAGAGCTGCGTATCTGCGTCTTCTGCGTTTCTTGCCGCTCTACACTCAGCAAAAAGCTTTTCCACCATATCTTGCAAGGAGAAACTCTGCCAGGAAAGAAAACATCCAAAATCTTGTTCTAAAGCTTGCACGGGGGTCTGCAAAGAGTTTTGGCAAGAATGAAAGGTAGTTGTCCAAAACTCGTTCTTTTCCAATAGAATAACCATGGAAAAGGCAGGAGAGTGGTAAAGTACTGTTTTCTCTAAGTCTGAAGGCTGCCCACACTGTGCCTGTGTGCTGCCGCTTGCATCTTCGCCTTTGGGAAGCTGCCGCTCGCCGATTCTCCGGAGGCGAAGAAGCGGCTTCTTCGCACACAGAGCATTGTGGCGAGCGCAGGGAGCTCCTGAGAGCGGTTTGTGCCGAAAGAAGCCCGGGACCGGCACTTAGCTTCGGAGAGCTGCGTATCTGCGTCTTCTGCGTGTCTTGCCGCTCTACACTCAGCAAAAAGCTTTCCACCATATCTTGCAAGGAGAAACTCTGCCAGGAAAGAAAACATCCAAAATCTTGTTCTAAAGCTTGCACGGAGGTCTGCAAAGAGTTTGGCAAGAATGAAAGGTAGTTGTCCAAAACTCGTTCTTTTCCAATAGAATAACCATGGAAAAGGCAGGAGAGTGGTAAAGTACTGTTTTCTCTAAGTCTGAAGGCTGCCCACACTGTGCCTGTGTGCTGCCGCTTGCATCTTCGCCTTTGGGAAGCTGCCGCTCGCCGATTCTCCCGGAGGCGAAGAAGCGGCTTCTTCGCACACAGAGCATTGTGGCGAGCGCAGGGAGCTCCTGAGAGCGGTTTGTGCGAAGGAAGCCCGGGACCGGCACTTAGCTTCGGAGAGCTGCGTATCTGCGTCTTCTGCGTGTCTTGCCGCTCTACACTCAGCAAAAAGCTTTTCCACCATATCTTGCAAGGAGAAACTCTGCCAGGAAAGAAAACATCCAAAATCTTGTTCTAAAGCTTGCACGGGGGTCTGCAAAGAGTTTGGCAAGAATGAAAGGTAGTTGTCCAAAACTCGTTCTTTTCCAATAGAATAACCATGGAAAAGGCAGGAGAGTGGTAAAGTACTGTTTTCTCTAAGTCTGAATGCTGCCCACACTGTGCCTGTGTGCTGCAGCTTGCATCTTCGCCTTTGGGAAGCTGCCGCTCGCCGATTCTCCCGGAGGCGAAGAAGCGGCTTCTTCGCACACAGAGCATTGTGGCGAGCGCAGGGAGCTCCTGAGAGCGGTTTGTGCCGAAAGAAGCCCGGGACCGGCACTTAGCTTCGGAGAGCTGCGTATCTGCGTCTTCTGCGTGTCTTGCCGCTCTACACTCAGCAAAAAGCTTTTCCACCATATCTTGCAAGGAGAAACTCTGCCAGGAAAGAAAACATCCAAAATCTTGTTCTAAAGCTTGCACGGGGGTCTGCAAAGAGTTTGGCAAGAATGAAAGGTAGTTGTCCAAAACTCGTTCTTTTCCAATAGAATAACCATGGAAAAGGCAGGAGAGGGGTAAAGTACTGTTTTCTCTAAGTCTGAATGCTGCCCACACTGTGCCTGTGTGCTGCAGCTTGCATCTTCGCCTTTGGGAAGCTGCCGCTCGCCGATTCTCCCGGAGGCGAAGAAGCGGCTTCTTCGCACACAGAGCATTGTGGCGAGCGCAGGGAGCTCCTGAGAGCGGTTTGTGCCGAAAGAAGCCCGGGACCGGCACTTAGCTTCGGAGAGCTGCGTATCTGCGTCTTCTGCGTGTCTTGCCGCTCTACACTCAGCAAAAAGCTTTTCCACCATATCTTGCCAGGAGAAACTCTGCCAGGAAAGAAAACATCCAAAATCTTGTTCTAAAGCTTGCACGGGGGTCTGCAAAGAGTTTGGCAAGAATGAAAGGTAGTTGTCCAAAACTCGTTCTTTTCCAATAGAATAACCATGGAAAAGGCAGGAGAGTGGTAAAGTACTGTTTTCTCTAAGTCTGAAGGCTGCCCACACTGTGCCTGTGTGCTGCAGCTTGCATCTTCGCCTTTGGGAAGCTGCCGCTCGCCGATTCTCCCGCAGGCGAAGAAGCGGCTTCTTGGCACACAGAGCATTGTGGCGAGCGCAGGGAGCTCCTGAGAGCGGTTTGTGCCGAAAGAAGCCCGGGACCGGCACTTAGCTTCGGAGAGCTGCGTATCTGCGTCTTCTGCGTGTCTTGCCGCTCTACACTCAGCAAAAAGCTTTTCCACCATATCTTGCAAGGAGAAACTCTGCCAGGAAAGAAAACATCCAAAATCTTGTTCTAAAGCTTGCACACAGTTCTGCAAAGAGTTTGGCAAGAATGAAAGGTAGTTGTCCAAAACTCGTTCTTTTCCAATAGAATAACCATGGAAAAGGCAGGAGAGTGGTAAAGTACTGTTTTCTCTAAGTCTGAAGGCTGCCCACACTGTGCCTGTGTGCTGCAGCTTGCATCTTCGCCTTTGGGAAACTGCCGCTCGCCGATTCTCCCGGAGGCGAAGAAGCGGCTTCTTCGCACACAGAGCATTGTGGCGAGCGCAGGGAGCTCCTGAGAGCGGTTTGTGCCGAAGGAAGCCCGGGACCGGCACTTAGCTTCGGAGAGCTGCGTATCTGCGTCTTCTGCGTGTCTTGCCGCTCTACACTCAGCAAAAAGCTTTTCCACCATATCTTGCAAGGAGAAACTCTGCCAGGAAAGAAAACATCCAAAATCTTGTTCTAAAGCTTGCACGGGGGTCTGCAAAGAGTTTGGCAAGAATGAAAGGTAGTTGTCCAAAACTCGTTCTTTTCCAATAGAATAACCATGGAAAAGGCAGGAGAGTGGTAAAGTACCGTTTTCTCTAAGTCTGAAGGCTGCCCACACTGTGCCTGTGTGCTGCAGCTTGCATCTTCGCCTTTGGGAAGCTGCCGCTCGCCGATTCTCCCGCAGGCGAAGAAGCGGCTTCTTCGCACACAGAGCATTGTGGCGAGCGCAGGGAGCTCCTGAGAGCGGTTTGTGCCGAAAGAAGCCCGGGACCGGCACTTAGCTTCGGAGAGCTGCGTATCTGCGTCTTCTGCGTGTCTTGCCGCTCTACACTCAGCAAAAAGCTTTTCCAGCATATCTTGCAAGGAGAAACTCTGCCAGGAAAGAAAACATCCAAAATCTTGTTCTAAAGCTTGCACGGGGGTCTGCAAAGAGTTTGGCAAGAATGAAAGGTAGTTGTCCAAAACTCGTTCTTTTCCAATAGAATAACCATGGAAAAGGCAGGAGAGTGGTAAAGTACTGTTTTCTCTAAGTCTGAAGGCTGCCCACACTGTGCCTGTGTGCTGCCGCTTGCATCTTCGCCTTTGGGAAGCTGCCGCTCGCCGATTCTCCCGGAGGCGAAGAAGCGGCTTCTTCGCACACAGAGCATTGTGGCGAGCGCAGGGAGCTCCTGAGAGCGGTTTGTGCCGAAGGAAGCCCGGGACCGGCACTTAGCTTCGGAGAGCTGCGTATCTGCGTCTTCTGCGTGTCTTGCCGCTCTACACTCAGCCAAAAGCTTTTCCACCATATCTTGCAAGGAGAAACTCTGCCAGGAAAGAAAAACATCCAAAATCTTGTTCTAAAGCTTGCACGGGGGTCTGCAAAGAGTTTGGCAAGAATGAAAGGTAGTTGTCCAAAACTCGTTCTTTTCCAATAGAATAACCATGGAAAAGGCAGGAGAGTGGTAAAGTACTGTTTTCTCCAAGTCTGAATGCTGCCCACACTGTGCCTGTGTGCTGCAGCTTGCATCTTCGCCTTTGGGAAGCTGCCGCTCGCCGATTCTCCCGCAGGCGAAGAAGCGGCTTCTTCGCACACAGAGCATTGTGGCGAGCGCAGGGAGCTCCTGAGAGCGGTTTGTGCCGAAAGAAGCCCGGGACCGGCACTTAGCTTCGGAGAGCTGCGTATCTGCGTCTTCTGCGTGTCTTGCCGCTCTACACTCAGCAAAAAGCTTTTCCACCATAT
>NW_027099072.1:0-74713 GCF_037042795.1 Molothrus aeneus | reverse complement strand
GGTCACCCCCCTCTTGGTACAGAAAGCACACAGAGGGCTTTGAAGCAGCACTTTCACCCTCTTTGCATTCACTAGTAAATCGGAGACAGAGCTTGCCCCAAGGTTTGTGCAAAAATACTCTTTTGATGCAACTCTTAACCAGACAAAATCTCTGGGAAAATTTGCAGTGGCAGAAAGCAATTTTCCCTTCCTGGGAAATCTACTGAAACGGTTCAGAAGTTATTCCCATTCCCTGTTGCTAACCTCTGCTGTCTAGCTGTCCGATATGTTTGGGACCATGTTGAAATCATTCTAAACAATGTACTGATGCCGCACTGTTGAGTAAACATAGGTCTTTTCCATAGGTGTCAGGGAAAAATATTTCTGTTGGTAAAAATGATAGAAAACAATACCAGCATGGCAGAAAAACAATTACATCAATAGAATGAAGATGCCCAGAATTCTTCTTTTGAAGTTACACACAGTCAATATTTTCTAAAGAAGGTTGTGAAACTTAATAAGGAGTACATTCCACGTGACTGGTGCACAAGTTCATGTTTCCACCTTACAAAATACATATTATTAAAAGAAAAATGTTCTGCCTTGTAGAAAAGTAACCCATTCGTAATTTGATCAAAGATAGGATTAGATCAAGTATTCCTACAAGACAGTAGTAGTACTAGGAAAAGCCTTTTGGCGTCTATTTAACTACAGGAAACTTGAGAAAGCAGAAGAGTGTCCTTCCCTGCTGCAAGCTGTACTTCCTATTTGCTAGTGCTGCTTCAACATTGTCTAAAGAAAACTTGCCAAAATAAGACTATTGTATACAAGCAACTGTAACTATCCATTCCGTTCCAGCTAATTTTACTAGCAAGTATGAGTCACACACTCTAATGGAATATTCTAATGCATAGATAGAGCATACCTTCACTAATAAATGGGGACTCTGGAAAAAGGAGCAAATGCAGTTGAATTTCAGGGAAGGAAATTATTGGAGTGCTAACTGCAGTCCCTCGACTTCACAAGAAATGATGTCTGGTAATCCCAACCAGAAACATATAGAAATCCATTTTCAAATGGGTTGCATCTATGGTCCTCTGCTCTTCCTATATGAAGAAACTGTGGTTTGAATCAATCTTCAAAATAGTATGCCTAAAGACCTTAGATGCCTCCAATTCTTTTGTTGTTTTTTTTTTTTTTTTTTTCCAGAAGCAACTGTCTCAAAACCTTTTTAAAGCTGACATTTTCCCTTAAGATGCCATATTTTAAAAGAGCACCTTGTCATTTAACAGGGTATTCCAAACATCATTTACAAGTTTAGACTGAAAGTAACACTTTTCCTAGTAATCTTTCATTTTTTGCAGCTCAGTGCTAACATAGGCAGCAAGAAGAGAACAGACCACAGCTCTTTCTGGAGCATCTTGAACAAATGCCCTTGCTTATGTTCTAATCATTCACTTCACCAAAAGAAGAAGGTTGGGTGAAGAGCAGGGTTGTACTAGAAGGTGCTACATGCAATCCACGGGTGTGATTCTCACAGAATGTACTAAGAAAGATACTAGAGTGTAGCTAAACATGAAATGAAGGGGTTTTCTTCAGCTCTCAGACTGATGTTACATGTCAGTAATTTAAAAAAAGATAACAAGAAGAAGGTTATTTTTTAACATGTGAATTTAATTACACTCCTGCCATGGACATCTGAATCTTATGAATAGACAGTGTCTGATTTAGAAAAAAATAAAGAATTACCACAGTTTAAAGAAACATAGGATCATAAACCCTTTGCTGATGGAACGTAGCCTATTCATTGGTTGAAATGAAGCAGGTAGACAGGACATATGAAATATTTTTTTGTGCATCAAACATTTATTTTCTAAAGTGATGCTGACAGATAGTGAACTCACCAACTTAGATATTGCACGGTAGATAAGGGTACATAACTTGCTCCATCAAGTAATCCCTTGGAATCATCATCCAAGGGGATTTTCCCCTGCATCTGTGAAAATATGCCTACCTTTTTCACAATACTTCTGCAGCAGCATTGTTAGGCCTGATCAGCTGGTATGGAGAGGGAATTATCGGCAGCAAGGTGACTGGCCAGGGCAATTTGCTTCAATGGATTTTGATCTCCCGGATATTTTGCAGACCTGCTTCAGCCCTGCTTGTCAAACACAGCCTTTAAAGGGTGCCAAACAATTGTTAGTCTGTACTGGGCCATATGCTCTTTATTCTCTCCCTCAACTTCTCCATCGCCTCTCATCTGTTTCACATGAGCTATGTTCAAGGTCCACAGGCTACTTTTCACAGAATCTTCAGGCCTGATGCAGTAAGAATGATGACTAGAACACAGCTGGGATCAATTTTCCAGTTTGGATAAAATGCATTCTGCACACAAATCCAATGAGAAGGTGTTCCCCCTATGCCCAGAAAAACCGTCACTAGTACTAGTGTTCTACGTAAACTGCAACTTAGTCTGAAAGAAAAGCTTTTTTCTGAGAGTGTCTAAGAGCTTTGTATGAAGCACAGATATTTGATATATGCAATTTTGAATACCAGAGGAAAAAGAAAACGGCACAAAGCTTTTAATGGTGCTGGTTTTAATTTTAAATTCCATGCACCTTTTCAAAAAGTGTCAGCTCAAATGCCCATCAACATATTTTAGTCACCTGTAAGTCAGTATTCATATAAAATGTGATTCAAATCAAAAGAATTTCAAACCTTTCCTCAAAGTTTATATGCCTAGATTTAATACTTCTGACACATATTAGATGAAAGGAAGACATTTTTTACTGTGGGGGTGATGGAACACTGGAACAGGTTGCCCAGAGAAGTAGTGGGTGTCCCATCCCTGAAAGTATTCAAGGTCAGGTTGGATGGGGCTTTGAGCAGCAACACAGGAGACTCTTGATGGTAGAGAAACAAAGTTTGAATCTAGAAGAAACTCAGATTGAAGTATAGGAGCAAGTTTTCCCTCAGCTCTTGGGGTAAAATCAAAGTGTTACAAAATTACCTTGATCTGTGATTTTCACTACTGTAACAGGTTAATGAAAACTATGCAGAAGATAGCAAATTTTAAAAGAGAGAAGAATTACAGCATAAAATACATGGGATGGGTTTCTACATGGGACAAAATCTCTGTATTTCCACACTTCCTCATGTTAGGATTTCATGAAGTGCCAAAGAAGGCGGCAAAATATCATTCAGGACATTATTTACTGGGGTTCAGCCTGGCCTTTAGTAGGAATTGGGTTTGAACATAATGCAGATATACCACACACTTTCCCTTCACTGAAAAATTACTGTTTACAATGAATAAGCAATGAGGATATAAAATTGACTGAAAGCATCTTAAAAAGGTAAAGTATTTCATTGTAAATGATCTGTGATCCAAATAGTTCTTCCACCTTAGTGAGGGACAAAAGAATTCTTCCATATCATGATGGTTTAAAATTGTATAAACCAATGTTTTCTTCTGAAAAGATATTATCTATTTTTTCTATCTTTAGAAGAAAATATTCCTAGACATACAACACATGAGAATGAAGTAATTGTAAAGAAACAAATAATATGAAAATATTCCCTACATATAATTAAATGAAAAGCTGTGTTTTAAATAGGAAGTAGATATTAAACAGAATTTTTACACCAGATATTTGAATTGTTGCACCAGCTATTTTGCCCACAAAGAGAGGTATTTAGCATTTCGGTCTTTTCCAAGGTGTTCATCATCTGCTATGCTGACCTCTGCGTGGGCCTAGGTGTGTGTGGAAGGGGGGCATGTGAAGGGGAGTGTGTATGTTTGCTCAACACTTGTTGTGGCAGATTCATGCCTCAGCTCCATCATTTGTTTTAGAAACTTCACAGAGAGTGGATATGAAGTTTAATATCAACAAGAGATCAATTCCCAAATCATCCATTTTACCCTACCTTATAAATCATATGCTTTGTTGCATATTTTATCAAATATACTTTCAAGCCACACGGAGAAATGAGAATGTGGAGAATCCCTCCAATGTCTTGCAACTTTTATGCAAACAGAGTTTCAAGAAAGGATCATTTCTTTTAAAGTACATCTGGACAGGCATGATGGTGGTGTCAAGCTGCTGGAGTTTTTGTTGCTGGGAGAAGTCGTACAAAAGGATTGGTTTTTACATTGACTAGTTACTGAATCAAGTGCATGAATACATTGGAAATTCAACTGGGGGTTCCTTTTTCTAGCAGATTACTTCTAGAACGAGCTTGCAGACTGAAGCTGACTCTTTTGCTCTCTTTTTGTTTCTTACCTATTTTCTTGGCTTCTTTACCACTATCTACACAATTTTGGAACTTTTTTCCCAACTAAAATTGTTTCATAGTCTGATAATTAGGATACATTTTTTACAAGGAATTTTTAAAAATCTTTGTTTGAGTTAAGAAGGTTAAGGACTAAGGTCTTTTTCTTACCTTATCAATATTGGGATGAAATTGATAAATAAAGACTAACTCTTTCTTTTTATTTTCAACCCAAGTAGATAGTTCCCATACATTAATACATTTTGTGGACCAATATTTGCCATTCTGATGTAAGTTGTCCCTTCTTAACAATATACATTCTGTGACTATGTTGACAACACTATTGGTGAAGATCCTAACTGGTCTTAAACACACATAGGGAGAAATTTGCTCAGCCAGTGTCAGTCTTAAGCATGCCTATCAGAAGATCTTTCTATAGCTGGGGAATTTTCCCATGAAAGGGATTAAGTTATGGAAGAGACACTTATCCCAGAGTTTTGCATTCTTCTTGAGCACTACTTAAGGAACTTAGATCCCATGTCCATTTGGATCTCTCTCTGCACAGATCTTTGTCATGCCAGTGCTTGAAATGCATCTCTAAGAGAATTCACTAGCACAGAATGAACGAGAGTGGAAGGCGTCAGTGGGGCTCACCAGGTCCAACCCCCCTGCTTAAACCAGGCTACCTAGAGCCTCTTGCCCAGGATTATATCTGGGTGTACTTTTCATGTCTTCAAAGATCCAGGCTCCACAATCTTTCTGGGCAGTCTGTGCCGTGGTTCAGTCGCCCTCACAGTAAAAAATCATTTGCTGATGTGCAGAGGCAATCTCCTGTATTTCAGTGTGTGCCTACTGCCTCTTGTCTTTTCACTGAGCATCCTTGAAAAGACACTGGTTCCCTCCTCTTTGCACTATTCCTTCTGGGATGTATGTGTGCTGCCACCTAGAGAAATGTCAAAAACCTTCCTGAAGCCCAGGCAGACAATATTCCCTTCATCTACCGGGCAAGTTGATTCATCAGAGGAGTTTAAAAAGTTGTTCAGCATGAAGTTCCCCTGGTAAATCCATGCTGACTATGTTATTTTGTCCTCCTTCATGTGCCTGGCAATGCTTTCCAGCAATAGCTGCTCCATCAACTTCCTGGGGATAAAAATGACGCTGGCTGGCTGGCTTGTACTTTTCCAAGTCCTCCTAGTCGCCTTTTTCCAAGATGGGTGACATTTGCTTTCATCCAGTCTTTGGGCACTTTCCTCAGTCACTATGATCCATCAAACATCATTAGGAGTGGCCTCAGAATAACATCTGCTAACACCCTTGAGACCTGTGGCTGCATCTCAACAGGGCCTGTGGACTTCATGGAATATGTACCAATTCAGTGACTATGCCCATAAAAGTTTGCAAGGGATAAGAGAACGTATTAACAGGTACCTGAAGAGTGAGTGAAAAACTATGGAAGCAATCCAAAAGGACAAAGACTTGAGTTCCCTTTTCAGACAAAGCATCCTATCGTGGAGCTGAGCAGCTTTAGATCTAGGGAAGCTTCCCCTCTGAAAGGATGCAGAAGACATTCTTTTACCCGTATCCACTAATAAAATGTATTGACCATTCACTTGCAATACAAAAAAACTAAATTATTTCCAAAATTGTTGCCGCCTAACTAGACAATCATGTACTGGCTGGGTATTCCCCTAACAGATGACAGCACCTGCTTGATGCCTCTTATGCCTACAGACTATTTGAATTAGGTCATCTGAGTGGGGATTACTGGTCTGGGAACTTTCTTTCTGATGAATTTGGAAGATTTACTGAAGCAAGGACCTGAAGATGAAAACTTCATTTCCCACCAGTGCACTTTAACATCCACGGCTGTAATGCCATTGTTTCTCACCAACTGAGTCAAGAATTTATGACTACAAAGTGAATCAGCTCCAAAAGGAAAGATAAAGGCTAGAAAACATTCTCTCTTGGTAAAGCAAATGAAGTGACTAAATTCTAATCACTCGCTGGCCTAAAGCTTCAAGGAGGGGGAGGTGGACCAGGTTTCCTTCCACTGCCGTTCTCTTTGTCACCTCAGTGTTTTATAGGGGTATGCAGACATTCAAAAAGAGAGCTTTGCTGAATTCATAAAATTCAGTCTTAAAAAATAACTTGATAGCAGCTGAAATGAAAAGAACAAATAAAATGCAATTAATTCCACGGAAGCTTGAAATGATTATTTCTTCATTTTGCATTTGAGGATGTATATTGTGTGAGTTTGTCTTGTATTGTTCTACAGGTTTTCTAACTGGCACACCTTTCTTTATGAATGGACTGTCCTTTCCTAAATGCTCTCATATGGAGGAACATGCTTCTGATAAGAAGAGCACTAGGGTGTCTTTACTTGACCTTTTATTTTTACTGATGTTTGGTCCTTGGAAATGAATGGGGTTTTTCAATTGAAATGTCTTACTATTGTTCCCACAGGATAAGCCACAGGCTCTTCTGCTCAGAGCTGTCACTAGTCAGCTATTCTCCTATCTGCCTTTAAGTAGTTGAATGTTCTGGTCTAAAAGTAGCACCTTCTATGTAGCCATGCTCTTAGCTGCCAGTGTCATCTTGAATCCAAACACCCTCCCGCAAGGGACCGCTGGTTCTGTAGTCAACTAAGGGGAAAAAAACGGTCCATCCATGCTTCCTGATTTAAAATATAAAGGTATATAAAGGTATGGTGTCCCTAAACGATTCTCTGCAGTTGAACACTACTTATCTTTGCCGTGTTTCTTCAACTCACTTGCAAGTCATTCATGCGTTACCTTCTTGTGAGAATTGCTTGGTTTGAAGATGATTTAAAAGGGTATGAGAATACTTTTGTGCCTCTGCTATAAGGATGCTTTTCAAATCCACACAAACCTCCTGCAAATGCAAAAGCATTCATCCTGTATTGTCCTAGGCTACAATATAAAAATGTATTCTGCTCCCAACCTCAAGAGCTGCTGAAACCGGGAGGGGCATCGTTTTTTCCTTATCTCCTTATCTCTTAACGGGGCCATCCATGTCTTGCCACATGACTCAGAGATGACTCCCTCCAGGAGCCATTTCTGTTTAAAGGGTAATCAAGGAACCACTGCATGACTCAGAACAATTTGAGCCCATTGCAAGATGCTCTGCCCAGGGGGCAGGAGCTAAGCATCCCCAGCTGGATAGAATCTGAGTTTTGGGACACCACAAGCAGTCTTTCCACTGGCTTCCTAGAAGAACGGCCACCCTCACCCACTGGTCTTCAGAGGACAAGAGCTACCAGATGGTTTCTACAGGATCACCACTTCAACAAGACCATTTCATCCGGACTGCTGCCACCACCCTAACTAGCAGGGTGACAGGTCGTATTCTGTCCGTGGTTTTTCTTTTGTATTATTGCATGTATTTGGTTTTTCCCCTTTTCCTAATAAATTGTATTTCTGACTTGGAGTCTTGCTGCCATGCTGGATTTCTTCAGACCGACTAGCTCCTGACACCAACAGCCAGAGTGGGCTGCCCCCAGAAAGCTGTCGAATCCAGGGTGCAGCTGTAGGGCACAGCTGCTCTATGGCACAGGTGGACTGCATTGGGGATAGGACTGCACCGAGGGCAGGGACAAGGAACAGGGAGAGGTCTTCTGTATGTTTTCCAAAGGAGTTTCTTCCCTGGAGGGCCAGGGACAGAAAGACACTGACTCAAATGCATACATCAACTTAGAAATGGGGAGAGGTCCCAGAGGAGGATACAATCTTTAACACACTGGGAGCAACTGGGGGTGGACCACAAGGCGGGGAATACAATGTTTAAACCAATAGGGGACTACAGGGGAGGAGAATAACTTAAACAAACCAATGGGGTTTTGAAGACTATAAAATTGATAGGGAAGTTTCTAGAGAAAGGGGCAGGCTTGGGGAGGGATTGACATTCAGTGGGAGGAGGAAAAGGGAACAAAAGGGCAGGTCTTTGGGGAGATGGACAACTAGGGCAAAAACTAACACCACGGGGGGAAAGGAACAATCCATTAATAATAAAATATGCTACAACAGCACAAAACCGGAAGTATTCTAAAACTGACTACTCAAACTGCATTGCAATCAAAAACACACACTGCAACAGCGACAGCATCTCTTGCTGCTTTTGCTTTCAAACCAGAAGAGGTGCCAACCAAAAAATTAGCAAACTTAAAAGTTAACTGGCTGCAGTTTTGATTTCCTTCTTAAATATATTACTGCTTGTCTAATTGGCTTAGCAGCATGTCTGTTCTTAGTGCCAAGCAGGGATTCACTTTGCCAGGCATGGAGGAAGCTTCTAGGAGCTTTTCACAAAAGATTCACTTCTGTGGCTGGCTTCTTCCCTCCCCACCAAAAACCAAGCCATGCAAAACCAACACCTTAACTAATCCCTAGTACTTAGTACGCATCCAATAATTCCTTTTAAACTATACTTTACATTTTTTACCAAATGCCCTGAAAAGAAATGGATCCATAATATTGATCAAAATAGTTCCAGTTCAATAGAAATATTGGGTCATGCAACTCTGGTTTACATCACTATTTTTTGTACAATCAACAGGAGCTTTTTTCGCCTCTAAAGAAATGTTTCCTGATGGTTTGGATCAGAAGATCCAGTATTGCTATGGTGAGATTTTTGTTTTGAAGGCCATAAGCTGTGCTCAGTGTTTTGGGTATATTCTTTGTTGTGCCTTGCATATATTTTGGATAGAAAGCCAGTAGAGATGATGTCCTTGCTGCAGTAGCCATGCTAAATAAGGCAGAGCGTCTGGCTGATGTACTGGAGCTGTAGACTATCCACCAGTCTCCCAGGGCGGTGAGGATCTCTAAAGGAATATAATCTTGGCTATGCTCTGGAAGTTTTACAGAGAGAAAGAGCCTCATAGCTCTAATGATTTGTCTCCTGGAGTTCTGAAGAATATGTTGTAAAGAAGAAGGCTGCTGTCTTTCGCAACAATCTTCCACGCATTCAAGAGGATCATTTAACTTCTTGTCTGAGAATGAAAGAAATATTAGTAGTAATTAGTTCTTTTTTCTCTGTCGGTGCATCACTGATTGAGTTTGGGTAGGTTACATTTTATTTCTTTTTTTTCTTTAAATATTACATCGTAAGGTGTTCCAAATTCCCAAATTCTGCTTCACTTTATTTTGTAGGCCAGACTGGTTCATCTTGTCTCGGCTGTATTATTGCAGACCATATCTGAATGAATTTTTTTTTTTTTTCATTTTGAACATTATTAGATTTAAACTGTATGAACAGAACACTTGATTTATCATTATTTTAGCAGTTTGGAAGGAAATAGAGAATTTTTAAGAAAATGACGCAACTCCACTTGTGGTTTTCAATGGAAGAGAAGAATAACAATGTCCTACATTCACAGCATTGTTTGCAGTAATATTGCAGCTAGTTTCCAGCAACTTAGGTCAGGTTCTGGAAGCAGGGACCCATGATAGTATAGAAGTCTAAGCAGTTTCATTTTGGCGGCTTTTCTTGAAAAATAGCTAATATGTCTCAACGTTGTGCTGAATCTTGTTGTACAGACTCTTCTTTTGAGGTCTGAACTCCTTGCTGGACTACTGTATCTCAGAATCAGCTACAGTAAACCTGTGATTCCTTATAGCTTTAAGAATTTGGTTCTAATCTATAAAAGCAAGAAAAGGTTGCCATATTAATACAAGAGAAAGAAAATGTTAGGAAAGCAGTTAATGGCATGGGGATTTTTCCTACAAATTGGAGCAGAGATTTAGTTGTTTGATGGGGTTTTTTGCTTCTCAATGGAATTTTAGAAGTGGTTGGGAAAGAAAGTGTGGATTTTTCCAGGTTTGCCTTTAAAGAAGAATAACAGGGGAAACTGTTAAGAATAACAGGGGAAACTGAAAAGAATTAATCCAGAACTCTATGCCTTTCATACAGAGTTTCAGAAGTGAAAAGCAGGAAGAGACAGTCCAGACAAGATGATTGAATAGAATGAATTCAAAATAGCTTTCATTTCCCTCTGAATTCCAGCTCTAAACCTTATTAATATTAAGGTATTAATAGGAAATACATCTGTCCTAGGGTGACGTTATGATGCTTGTATCCCCATTCATGTGTTCTGTGAATGTTGGATATTATGTTCTGTACCTTTAAGACTGGCTCTGAAGAGGGAATGTTTTGTTTTGGTTTTCTTATCAACCTGGCGGGACACAGAGACTGCAGCTTTTGCTTTTTCTGCTTTTGCTTTTGGCTTTGCTCTCTCTCACTCTTGCTTGCTTCGCTTCTGCTTGCTTTTGCTCATTAGCTAGTTTAGCTAAACTGTCCAAATTTTTCCTGGACCGTTTCTCCTTCAGGTCTTCCTGACCATTTTGAACCTGCTCCGGACTGGGACCTGGGAAACACCGAGAGTTTGCACCTTGTGGCCTGCAGCAGCTGGCCCAGCGCCGGAGGGACTGAGAACAAAGTGACCACCCCCCCAAGAGAGACTTTCTGAATTTGTCATCTTTTTCAGAGTGCTGTCATCCAGAATTGTTCCTTTTGCGTGCTGGGGGGTGCTGTGCCTATTAAATGAACAGGTTCGTTCCACTTCTCTCTGAGGAATCCTTCCCGAACCAGTTGGGGGGAGGGGCCCTAATTTGGAAATTCTCCTCCAAATTTGCCCTAAACCAGGACAACATCGCAATCTCTAAGATTTAAAAATGGACGATGAAGTTTTCTATCCAGTAAAGTGTAAGGCTTCACATTTTAATCTGATTTGCATTTTGGTGAAAGCCGGGCATCCTTTGCAATTTACCAGATAACAAGGGATTTAGAACAGTAAGTATGCAAGTAATCTTTTGGACCCTTCATCTCCCTTCTTATGACAATGAATACATTTATTAAGCTTGTTGTCCTGGTATGTTTTTATTCCATCAGGGGATTTGATCATACAAATGTCTAGTCATTCTTTCCTTGTTTTCAACCACTCTAAGAGCATTAATCAGAGCTATTCAGTAGTTCTTGATCTGCAACAGTGACAAGCACTAGACTGGTAAGAGTCAGTGGGCATCAGCAGATCCCCTATGACAGCACATGGCGGGCTGTTCTGGCAGGACTGAAGTTTGAGGGGCTCGAATTCTGTGAAATAGAACATTCGAGGGATGGGAAACATGGAAACAGATTCTGAGCTTTCAACCCAACACATGAAGAAGTAATAAGGCAGGTAATTTTCTGTGGAAATTTCTTTAGCCCCAGTGTTGTGGATGATGATCACTCTTCCTACCTCCTTTGGCCAGCTACCAGTTTTCCCCTCCATTACTCTGCTTATGGACAGAAAACCAGAAGAAGGGATTTTTGACCAAAACACCTATCAGGACCTTAGAGTGTTTTTTGCTCCAAAATGTTTCAAGGCAGATAGGGAAACAACTCCATTTTCGAGAGTGTGTTGAGAAGACAAGGTTGAAAGTTAAAAACCATGGGTTCTTTTTCTATATATGTTACTGATTGTGCTTATTATCTTAGTCATGTTATATATATATATATATATTTGGTAGGGTTTGTTCTTTTTTTATTTTTCTTGGGTTTTTTTTCTCCTTTTTTTTTTTTTTTTTGATTCATCCTTGAGATAAAAGGCCAAAAGTACAGAAAAGTTCTGTACGGTTAAAACACTTTTGAGATGCCTCATGCTGAAAAACTTGTAGCTACTGCTAAGGCCCATTGGCCAATTCCTGCTTCATTTCTGAGAAGGCCCATTGGCCAATTCCTGCTTCATTTCTGAGAAGCTATAAAATTCCCATCTGTATTTTAGTTCTAACAATTTGTTGTTATGGTGGAGATGCAAATTAAGAACAACCATTTTTGAATCTGTAGGGATGTATTTACCATTTTGTAGCTGCCTTTTCAGTTTCTGAGCCACTATTGAAAAAAAGGAGAAGTATCTACACTGTTTTCAACCTGTAGACCATCCACTACTGTCCACATGCTCAGATTCAAAGGCAAACAAGCCTGTCTGGCCTCATTGGGAGGAATTATTTGCATTCAAAATACTAGACTAGTATTTGATTTCCACCAGCAGAGTCCATTGGGCAGCTCCTGTCATCTGCATTTCAATATTTAATCCTCCTCTATGTTTACTGTGCAAAGCTCTTTCAGAATGATGGTGTGCCCACTGTCTCACCAGCTGTGACGTTTGCAGCGAGTCTCCCACGGAAAGGAGCTGTAAAAAAGGCAAGCCAGGGCAGTGATTTCTGTTGCTCAATACCCACAAATCAAAGCTATTTAGTCTAATTTAAGGCTGAAAAAGAATTCAAAATGCCTTCAAAGGATTCAAAAAATCATCAGACAATACTGCAGTTCAGTATTCAGGACAAGAGCATATCCCACAGTGTGGTGGTTTGACAGGAAATGTGTTTTCTGGGATGCTGTGGTTAGGCCAATGGATGTTCAGATTTTAATATTGGCACCTAAGGTGGCCATTGGGACATTGGATGCACCTCTGAGAACACAGGGTTAAAAGCAGGGCTCTCCCCTGGGAGGCTCTCTTGGGTTCCGGTAGGGGAAAGGTTCAGATCTCCCCTGCCTGGCTGCGGGCTGGGCGGGGCAGGGGAAGCCACCCAGCCCGGTGAGGTAGGCTGGGCCCCTGGCCAGAAGGGAGGTGAAGGCCCCTGCAGGATGGAAGGGTGGCTGAGAGGCATTGGGCAGCCCCCCCCCCCCCCCACCGCAGGAGAGACAGAGAGAGAGCTGGTGCCTGTTCTTGGCCGGCCGAGAAGGAGAAGAGGGGGAGTGCAAGAAGGGGCCTGGCAGGGCAGCCATGGGAGTTCTGGACAGACAGAGCCTCAGATTTTTAACCCTTTTCTTGGATGATGGAAACCTTACAAATGCTAATCCTCCTGGAGTTGAATGAGAAGAGAGATATAGAGGAGATAAGAGGAAATGGGCCACGAGAGAAATAGAGAAGAACGCAGGTGGAAGAGATGATGGAGTAGCTTATGCTGGACTCTTTGTGTGTAGCCATGGACAGAGCCATGTTTCCTTGTGATACAGGGACTGCATTCTAGGGGGAGGCAATGCCTCAGGATCAAGAGGGTTCGGTGTGGGTACCCCTCGGCCCCAGGGGGTGAAAAATATGGGGGGGACAGATGTCCCAAAATTGAGACTGTGCCTTTTTGCAGTGGGATGAAGCATCCTTAAAAGTCGACCCTAGAAGCAGCTCTGGTCTGTGTTCAGTGGTGAGAGCACTGGACATGAAAGGAATAGGTCACCACTGGCACAAGAAGGACTCCTTGTCCTCTTGATGAACTGAGGATTGAGTATTCTGAAGGGTGGTGCTGGACCGAGAGTCGATGATTTGGGGGATGTATTGTATTGGGAATTTGGGGAGGAGGAGGAGGAGATGTATTTGTGAAGTTTTCATTTTCCTTGTGTGTTTCTTTTTTTTTTTTTTCCTTTCCCTTGTAGTTTAGTTAATAATTTTTTTTTTCCCCTAAGTGGGAGCCTGCTTTGCTTATTCCTGGTCACATCTCACAGCAGAAACCAGGGAGAGAGTATACTCATGGGGGCACTGGCATTGTCCCAGTGTCAAGCCATGACACACAGGCTGAGAGAATGAGGGCTGTTTAGCCTGGTGAAGAGAAGGTTGCATGGAGACCTCACAACACCTTCCAATATCTGAAGGGAAGCAGGAGAGGGACTCTTCATTAGGAACTCTGGAGACAGGACAATGGGCAATGGCTTCAAAATGAAAGAGGGCAGGTTGAAATTAGATACTCGGAAGAAATTCTTCCCTGTGAGGGTGGTGAAGCACTGGCACAGACAGCCTGGAGAAGTTATGGACACCCCAACCTGGTGTTCAAGGCCAGGCTGGATGGGGCTCTGAGCAACCTGAGCAAGTAAAAGGTGTCCCCGCCCATGTCAGAGAACTAGATGGCCTTTAAGGTCTTTGTCTACCCCGGCCATTCTATGATCCTGTGATTCTGCTGTGGTAGCGTTCAGGATGGAGCGTGTTCTGCATGTTGGCCATTTCCAATACACCATTGGTTCCAGGTGCCTTACACTAGCTTGCTCCCTGAAAATTCGGTCAGAATGAAGAACATCTCTATATATATTAGACACATAATAAATGAAGAAATGGGTTTGCACATTTGTCCACTAAGTTGTGGATGAGATTGCTGTGAAGTTTCATTTGGTTTTCTTGTTTGCTCATGAGGCCGACGGTCCTTGTGTCAGCTGCCTCAAAGGCAGCATTTGCCTCCTTCTCCTCCCTTCTCCCTCCTCCCTCTTTCAATTTCTTTCCCTTGACAATTTAATGTCGTTTTCCCTTTCATACCTGAAAATCCCTGCATGCTTCTGGGCTTTCTCCTTTTTCATGCAGATCTTCTTCCACCCCTGACAATCCATACTTTTCATACCATAAGGGCCTGCTTGCAGGCATAAAAGACTTTGATTCCTTATTATATCTATGGGAATTTAATTAATAGCTTCATGCCTTTTCATAGAAAGAGTAGGGAATTGATAGCTTGTTCCCTGAAGTACAGAAGGAAGAGAATGAAACATGAATCATGTGGAGTGGAAAAGTTGCTCTCTATTTTCTTCCAAGAACTACCCCAAAAGATACAGGGGGTGATGAAGCCTGGCTAGATGAGTTTCCCTTCTAATGGAAGGAAACAACCACGCCACTTCATACAAGTCAGTCCTATAGAAGAGAGAAATTCACTTCTGGGAACATTGCAGGATTTGAATGCAGAGTCACACTCATCCTTTGTTGCTTTGTTGTCTGCTTGGCATGGAACACGCTGCTTTGAAGAGGGAAGTGACTAACAGACAGTCCACTTTACAAACACATATGCTTCCCTCTTCTTCTGAGACCTCAGCACAGAGCCCTCTTTGGCATGGTACTTCAAGGTAAGAAGGAGCGGGCAGAGGGCACTGCGAACAGACAGCAGTTTGCAGGTTGTATAGGAAAGAGGACTGCCCCTTGAATGTGGTGCAAATACAAACTTCCACCAGTTTCAGGGGTACACTTCAGCCAAGCTTGTTGTCCTGGCACATTTTTTCTCTGTGAAACGCTTTGCGGTATGATCTGGACGACAAGAGATGCAGAGTACGGGGCTACGTAGTGCTGAGAAGGTAAATGTCTGGCCCCAGTGTCTTTGGCAGAAGCAGTGCACTAGAGCCGTTGGCTGCTGCCACAATGATCTGTGTGAGAAACAGATGCCTAATCCCCTCCGGGAGAGTAAAAGCAGGATTGGTTACAAGAGTCGAAGAGCACTGGGCTGGCGGCTGCCGCATACCAGCTGTAAAAGGAGCATGACTCCTACTGGCCTACCAACCAAACTCATGGTGGCAGTGGTAAAGATTAAAGTTCAGTGAGAGCTATTTGTGCTGCTACCTATGGCCCTTCTGTGGAAACAAATGTGCCTACCTTTAGGTTCCGAGATCCAGAGAACACAATGGTAGTTGCAGCGGAAAAGGGAAGGACAGAGCGCACTGGTGAGTTTGATGTGGCTTACACAGGGCAGGCAGAAGGTGCAGCCCAAGTCTCGCTTTTATTTCTAGAGCCTTTTTCTACGCAAACAGCTGCTGGATGTTTGCAACAAAGATGTGAGTGTGAAAAAGTGAGGGCAGGTCTATGTGGGAAAGAAGATACAAAGCATTGTGTGCAGTTTAAAAGCTGTTTAGAAAAAAAAGGAGTTACTTTGAGAACATCTTCTGTCTTGACACTTCCACCTGTGTGATCTTTAGCTGCTTTGGACATGTCCACAATGAAAGAATGTGAAAATATTTGCGCTGCCAATGTCAGGTTGCACAGGAAAGAGGGTAGGTTGGCAAATGCCTTCTGTCCTGGCACATCTGTCAGTCAGAAGTGCAGCTGAAAACGCTTGGCTGTAGCGATAGTCTCTGTCACTTTGAGAGAATGTGCTGATGCACGTATATATATCATTGAGAAAGTCCGTGAGAATCGCTAGTATGTTTCGTTTGGTTGACAGACTGCAAAGGGAGCGTTATGGCCAGCACTGCCTTTTTGTTGTAGGACTTTTTCTTTGAGAGCAGCCGCTGGACATTTTGAAGCGGTTTGGGATCTTCAAGTGTTAGAGTGCAAGATGGTACCTAGATCTTGAGGGAAAGTGCATATCTCCAGGAAGCTGAATGCAGTTCAGTGGGTGCAAGTTACATGTTGAGCAGCTGATGGCCCAGAAAACTTTCTAAAATGAAGAGGCCATGCTGCAATTGCCTTTTATTTTGAAGCTTCTAAACTGTGCAGCCAACAATGAAATGATTCTTTTTCCTTCTCTGCTACATGCAGGATCCCATTCTGTCAGTACCCGAGAGCCAGGATCCACAGCGGAGCTCTTGTCCCTACACTGCTCCCACACGAACGGGGCTGGGCTAGAAAAGTGCTTGTCTTTTTCCTGGGCACTGTCAGCGCTCTTCTAAATAACCACACCACAGCATTGTCAACTCACAAAACCAGGACACGCACCGAGCCCAGCTCACAACCACCCCCAGGACCCAGCCAAGTCAGAAACGTCCCTGCTCTCCAATCAACTGTGTCAGGACAAAAGGATTTCACCGATCTTCCCCTTCCAAGTGGATACTCTTCTTTGCCCCACACTCAAAGGCCGACACCAGATCTTCTGCCCTAACAAACTTTTTCTCTCTCACAGAGCCTGGTAACAAACTTGAAAATGTCGGCTGAGCTCGCAAAACTGTTGGTGGAGAAAGCTCTTTGCTGCCTACAATTTCAATTGCACCCATCAAACTATAAACATGCACCCTGCTATCGCCACTTTCCTTCTCAGCTCTAAGTACCACCGTAAGCCTTCAATCTCTCAGAGTCAGGATCCAAATGGGATGGCACCAGGGACTGCTCACACAGTCCCTAAAGCTACAAGGGACAAAAACCTGTCCTGCAGAGGCCTGGCCTGGCCTCTGCATTCCCACTGACAGTTCAACAACTCTAACCCAGAGAACTGCCTATTGGGAAAAGCCTTTCAATTCACTGAGACCACCCAAAGTGGCCACCCAAACTTTGCCAAAGGGAGGAGGAACTAGAAGCCCATCTCAAAAGAAATGGCATCCCCTCCTCCAAAATCCAAAGCATCCAGGGCCTGATCCTCTACAAAGGTGTCAGACCACTGCTATTGGGCATTACCTGTGCGGGGCACTAGCTAGGCTGCACACCAAGACCCAGCGCAGCTCTTTACCTTGTCCAAAAGAAGTGTGCTGGCAGAATTTCAAGAAGGCTGCCTTGAGAAAGTGGAAAACACAGGCCAAATGGATTCTTTCAGGAAGGAGACTGCCTTCCAAAGATGGATACCGACTCCATGATTGTACAAATTGAGTCAGTGCTTCCAAACCAAATATGCCAGGATAGAAAGTTGCTGCCGCCCTTAAGCTGCACGACACAGCTTCTTATCTGCACCTCCAACACTGGGGCTAAGTTCTTTCCTTCCCATGAGAAAGCATTGCTGTTCTCCTTCAGGAACTTACAGAGCAAAAGTTGCATACCACGTCCGGTACTGACTCTGTCCAACAATGGCTCCTACACAGAAAGGACCAGGACAGAAATGTCTTGCTGTACTATACCTTCCCACGATACCTTATCATCAGCCCTACCAACATTGCCACCGTATCTTTTACTTCCCAAGCAAGGAAAGGCACTCCAAGTCACTTGGCTTTGCCTTGCCTCCAGTACCATGCCTAGTTTTCCTAGCCTACCCTACCCTAGCTTTGCTTGCTTGCCTATGTCTGCCTTGCCTAGCCCTTCAAATAACTTCCTGGCTTTGCTTTGCCTTGTCTACCACTCTTTGCCTTGCCTTTCATGCAGGTAAGGCAATGCAAAGCAAGTGTAGGCAATTGTAGGCAAGTCAAGGGACAGGTTGGCAAGACTGAAGCCGTGAGGGGAAAGCAAATGGAGTGGTAGGTGAGACAAGTCCCAGAAGTTAGAGGCAAGGCTGGGCATAGGAGGTGATGGTAACCGGAAGGGCTAGGCAAGGCCAAGCCCTGCAGGAAAACTGCAGGCAGGTCAAATGTGAGGCATGGGTATGCAAGGGAATGCAAAGCAATGGAGAATTAGCAGGGCATGGCAAGGAAACTGGTTGGTTGCCCAAAGCAAGGCAAGTGGCAGGTCCATTCAAAGACTGCTGGTACACAAAAGCGGCCCGGACCGACCGCTCTGTCCAGCCTTGATCTTGCATGGGTCATGTTTAATCTGCACCTAAGACACTTGAGTTGCCTGCTTTCCTTTGTATGCAAAAGAACTGTCATTCTGCCCCTGAAGCCCAAGGGTGAAAGATGAACTTTGTGTCCAAAATTCAAGACATGTAAGCATAGATGTCAGAAGAAAGCTGTCAGGACAGATAGGTGTGCTTGCACGTGGCCTCCTCCAGGCTTCCTCTCACAAGCTCCTGAAACGCTGGGGCCTTGAGAAAAAAAAGCCAGTGGAAGCCTGGAGAATCCTAGGAGAAGCAGGCAGGGCAATGCATGTGGAAGAGATTCCACAAAAAGAGAGGTGGTGAATTCCAGGTGGGGGACTGATGAGCAAGGTAATGCAAGGCAAGGAAGGGGTTCAAGGACAAGGCCAGACAAGTGGTGGCTTTGCCAGGCAACACAAAAGAGAGGGAGACAAGGCAATAAGAGTCCTAGAAGGAGAAGGAAATGAAAGATTGGAGCTGGACAAATGGGAAGGAAAAGAAGGATAGGTGAGCAAGTCAATACAAGGCACTGGCTTGGTATGAAGGGCAAGGGAAGGACATGCATGGGTCAGGAAGGCAAGGGAAAAGAAAGGAATTGTCAGCAATGACAAGAAATGCAAGATTGGGTAGGAAAGGCAAGGCAATGTGGGGGAGGGATAGGCAACACAATGGGTATCTTAACAGGAAATGTCCATGCACAGCAAGGCCGAAGGAGAAGTGGTAGAGAGGTCAAGGTGGGAAATAGGTGAGTGTGTGCAGCCAAGAAAGAAAGAAAGAAAGTGCGTAGCTCTCGTGTGTGTGTGTGTGTGTGTGTGTGTGTGTGTGTGTGTGTGTGTGTGTGTGTGTCTGTGTGAAGTTTGCAGGATGTAAAGCAAAGAAAGGTGTCTCTTGATTGTGGAGTGAATGGATGTTTTCGAACGTAAGTGGCAAGGTCCAAGCAACCTTTTCATCCTGGTACATCTGTGTCTGTGAGACATAGTCAGAAACGTCTCCTTTTAGATTCAGACTGCAAGCAGGACATAGAATGTGACTGTGTGAATAGCTGAGCAGGAAAGCACATCACATCAGCATGTTTCAACAGAAGCAGTTAGTGCGAGAAGGAGATGGACGTGTGGGACTCCAGCAATATGGCAATGCACTCAGCTGAGAAGCAAAGTGCAATGCCTCGGTGTATGCTCTGAAAATAAAAGGCTGCAAGGAAAAAGCAAGATTTCACAGGCCAGTGAAATCTTTCTGTCCTGGCACACTGAGCTGTTTGAAGGTGAACCGCTGTTTGGTTTCACTAAGGACTCGGAGACATGGAGAGGATGTGCTTGTCCATGTAGCTGAGAAGGAAAGTGAGAATCACCGGTACGTTTGGCAGAGTTTGTAGGCTGCGAGGAGAAGGTGACGGCCAGGCCTGGCTTTTGGCTGTGGCACTTGTTGCAAGGAAGAAGCTGCTGGATGGTTAAGCTTTTGGGGATCTGCAAGAGTGAAAGACTACGCTGGTACCTCATAAAACTAATGCTTGTTGATCATCTGGCTGAATCTATGACATAAACCAGAAGTGAAATTTCCCCCCATTTCCCTCAGTTTTTTCACCTTTTCATCCAACAGCCTGGGCCTTTTTCAAGCTGCTGTCAAACGCCTTGCCTTGGAAGCTAGAAGTATCTCAGTTCACCTGCTAAGAAACACAGAAAAGAGCTCAAGTCAATTTCAGAATTGCTCTGAGCAGAGCTGGTGTTTCGGTACCGTAAATTTCCATTGCGAATATGTGCAAAAATCACCATTTTATTAGGCAAAGATTTGAAATACACTAGCAGCTTCATCTTCTTGTCGCTGCAGTCCTTGGAAGTTTTGCTATTTACTGAAACAGGAAACAGGTCAAACACGAGAAGCTTAAGAATCCAAGCTCACTGCCATTGTACAAATAGCACAAACTTGATGAATTCAAGTTACCATTGTAACATACAGAATGGCTCTAGTCAAGCAAATGGATGTGTCGTCCTTCACGGGGGCAGAAAACCTTTCTACCACGTGAACTCTGGGAGTAATCCATCATGCCTCAGTGTGCTGTGGCTGGTCAGAGAGCTACACGATGGGTCTCTTTGCCTATGGCACTCTCAGGGCTCAAAGCTGCACATAAACTCCCTCTCCTTACAGACACGCTAGTAAAGCCCAGCGAAAATGCCGTTCTCCAGACAGCTTACTGAAACCAGCTAGGAGTTCCCAGCATCATGCTGGGCACTTCTGTCCACAGATGGCTTTGCTTTTAATGAACCAGAACAGAGCTGCGTTTTTCTAGTCTTTAGCTCTACTAAGGTATTTGATGTAACATGGTGTGAAAAAATCTGTTTCGACAATGATAATAACAGAGGGGATAATGTACCTTTTGCTGCTCCATTCTTCTTTTGCTGCTCCATTTTGCTTGCTTTGTTATTGCTTTCTGTCAAAGAAACGCCAGCAAAATCCCTCATCAAGTCCTGCTGTGAAGACAGACTGCCAGAAAGGTAGAGAAACTTTGAACCTTTTCAAGACCCTTGTAGCACATGTCTTGGTCAATTTGTATGCAGATCCCTTCTCCAGCAGGACTTTTTTGCACCGTTAGCGCACATTGAACTGAATCCAGTACAAAAGCAGTGAATAGAGGAACTTTTCTTTTCATTAGAATGGTGATAAAAATGCATATCAAATAAAAGCATTTTAGAGCAGCAGGAAGATTTTCTATGTAGCTAGCAAATCATAAAAAGATGCATATTTACCGGTGGGGTTCCTCTGGGAATTTCAAAGAATTCCAGACAGAAAACACAGCTTAGTAAACTGCAAATCTAAATCACAGTATCTAGAAAGGTGACATGAAAAAGAGCAAGAGGAAGAAAACCAAAAAGAAAACCAAAGGAAGCCAGAAATAAGGCACAACCTCTCCTCCTTCTCCGCTTACTACAGTACCTTAGAAGTACCTACGAGTGTCCTAACAGTCACATAAGTAGAAAACTGTGCCAAGAACAATTGTGGAAACTGGAAAACCATGCTATCCCAACAGAAACATAGGGTTTGCTTTCACGACGATTAAATCTGCATGCAATGCGTACGGTAAGGGTATGTTTTGTATATTCAAAAACAATTCAAAAATATTTCCAAATTGAAGGGGCTGCTTTTTATTTCTTTTGAATTACTTGGCTAAATATGGTGCACGTTAAAATACTGCAGAGATGTGGTTCATTTTCCAGATGCCAACTGCAAAGGAGGGAAGCATTTTGTGTGCTTAAGAAAGTCAAGTATTGGAGAGTGTTTTTGTTACTTCTTTAGAAGGTTAGAATATGCATAAAAGATGCTAGCTGGGGACTTACAATTAATGAATTATTTACTGTCACTAGGTCAAATGACATTAGCTTTCAAAAAGGAAAAGTAGTCTTATTCCACGTGCCAATTTTAAAGCAGATTAATAAGCCTTCAGCAGAATATGGATATGAAGAGGGATATGACATGAAAGGGTAAGCAACACTGGTGACAGCAAAAGGCTTACCTGCTTCACACAAATACAGGAGATAAACTACTATTTTTACACAAACATTGCTATCCAGAGCTTTCCTTGAAAAGTTTCAATGCCAATCATGACAGTAAAATTCGGAGTGACAGTAAAATTCACTCTATCATGAATAAAATTTACTCAATCATGACAGCAAAATTTGCTCAATGATGAGTAAAATTCTTCGTGTAAGCGAAGTACCTTAAGCAAAGGGTAGCTCAAGCATAATTGGCATTTGATGTCAACAAAGGCAACTTGGCCTGCACGTGTCACATCTACTGCATTAAAAAGCTTACTCTGTCTCAGATTCCTTTTGAGGGATACCAACGCAAGCCGTTAAACTGCATGAAAATGATGACTTAAAGGAGGACATATTAGAAGAATGGAATAATGGTTAATGTTCTTTTCCTTCCAACTGCTTTCTTTGCCCTTCTAAATTTTTTAAGTCCTTCCTGGTATCACCGTGATAGCAGTGCAGCAAGTGTTTGGTTGTAAGCTGTCCATATTGCCAGCTTCTGGACTGCCTTCAGAAAACTTCCCACTGGTTTTGGATAGAAATCACAAGCAGTAGAGATGACAAAGACTGCAGAAACCTTCTCATCTCCTTCTAGAGCAGGAGCGTGTCTTTGACCCACTCTTAACTAGACAACTTTCATCAGTCATGAGAGAGTCTCATGTTCAAGAGCTAAGCAATGACAGCTGTAAATGACAAAAAGCACACTGATATTTTCTTGGGACTCCAGCAGAGAGCAATGAAGGAGCTTGAATTCACCTTCTTGGAAAGTTTGAAAATGCACATGAAGTTTAGGAGAGGAGCTAAGCCATGGTAACTTTTGTTGAGTATGTCTGCGTAGACAGAGTTTCCATCACCGCAGAAGGAATGTCATTTAACCCACATAATCATCTCTAGCTGCTAAGCTGCGCTTACTGCAGATTATCCGCAACATATTTTACAGGGTGAGCTTTTATGTGTAATCCCTGAGTAACATTCCAGAGAGAAGTATTTTGGAGGGGGGGAAAGCCCAACTCTTAACTTTTTCAAATAATGGTTACATTTGAAAGTCAAAAAAGATGTAAAACCTTTCTTTCCTAGACGTATTACCAGCACAAACTGTACCAGAATTTACGACGCTTTTATTATGGCAGCATAACTCTACCGTGGACGCTCTGGCTCTGGACTATTCCTTAAGAAACAAAGTCCCCGAGAGAAATAAAACAAAATTAGCCAAAAATATTGGGCTGGATGATTTCAAAGGCTATGTACTAAAGGCCAAACACTTGTAATAATAGTAAAGAGTGGACTAAAAGTTAAAGCATTACTCAGTTCAAAGATATCTTGTTCTCACAGAAGACTGTAAAAAACCTCTCTTTTTCTGGGTCTGTTTTGTGCATTTAGATGTACCTTCTACTCCTTTCCACTGTATGCGAATGTTTATGACAAGGTTGGAGGACCTCATGTAACCTTCTATAAGTAAAGAAAGAGAAGCCAGTAAAGCAAGGCAAAATTGTTAATGGCAGGTGGAAAGAGGGAGGCCAAGAATAGAAAACAAAAGAACAATAATAATTAAACGCCCTCCCTGTCTTCTGTGAAAAGTAAAGGCACAGACAAGAAAGAACAACTGCAAAATTCTCACGAGAAAAACGCACTTTATCTGGCTCAAGTATTTTGTGCTACATTTCTTGCTGTTTTCTCATGCCAAACATCTTAACCATTGAAGGTGTCCCTTTTCTCTTTCTGGAATACAGCTAGGAAGATGGCTGTGTCATTGCTGTCAAGCTGTTATTCTCAGAGGTGTCCAGTTGAAAGTCCTAGATGAACTGATTTGCTCTGTCTCTTTAATATGGCATGACTTAACCACTTCCAGTTTCAGCAGCTGGACTTGCCCAGCCCTAAAATTCTTTAATCTTTGAATGGTTATATAAGCTCCTTGGCAACTGGCATTTGTAAGTCCATGAAACTGTGCAGAATTTGCACTATGAGATGATGCCAAATGAGTCATGGCAGTAGATTAACTAGGACATGCAAAGCAGAGAGGAGGGAATGAGAGCACAAGAAGAGGGTACAATCTCCTTTTTTTCTGCAACAGGGCTAACACCGTAGAAATCAAAAGGAACACAAATCCTCCTAGGGGTAGTTCTTGCAAAAAACAAAGACTTCTTTTTGTGTTCACAGATCACAGCAAAATGCGGATGACAAAACCAGGCCATTAAGTCACATACAGTATGAAGCAGTATGAAAGAGGAAAGCAGCTGAGAGCGTCAACCCTGCTGAGTAGTCTCAGTATTCTTCTCGACATTAGCAGAAATTTGAAATGAGGCTCTGAAAATTACAAAGGAGGCAGAAGAAAAGGGAGCAATGACTCCTCTGGCATAGTGTTTCCTAACAGGGATCTTCAAAATGTAAAGATTGTATCATCCTTTCAACTGAAGGAAGGTATTAAAACAACAGGAAGGAAATGGCATCACATGCTAGAAAGACTGGGCAGTGTACTTCTAGACAGAAAGGCCACTGATGGAAAACCGACTAAACTGGCACCAATGCAGCAGCATTGTATTAAAGCCCAAAAATACCCACCGCTTCACTCTTTGCCATTCCGTTCATATGGACACGGCAGCTCTGCAACATTCCTACTGATCATCTCCTTGGCAAACTGGGAGTGAGGGTCCCTAGTGATGCAGAGTCCCCAGGCAGGTGCAGAGGAGAGCTGCTTTTTTGCAAAAACCAGGCTTTTGAAGCACTCAGGCCTTTATCAGTTCCATAGCTTTAAGCCATAACAAAATTCATTCAACCAACCATCCTACACCACGCTGTGAACACGTGACGATTCTAGAACTTGTTGATCTACCTCTGATTCAGCGGCCTCACCTTCCCATAGTCCTTTTCTGCTTAGCCAAAGTATCGGGCCTCAGCCCAAGGCCTTCCTTTTGTAAGCTTCTACCTATATGCAGCAGCAAACCACTACTTTTTTCCGTGCCAAGAGTTTAAGTAGATGATTTGCATCTGCCCTTCCGGTGAAACATAATGGGGAGAGAAAATCCTGTCGGAAATGTTCAGTCCTTCAGTTTTCTAGACAGGCCAAATCAAAAGAAAAGCAAGCTATAGGATTGTGTACTTGCTCTTACAAAGCACCTGCTGCCCTCTGACAATGAACTAGCAGAAAACCAGCAAAAATAAGACTTGAGGCAAACAACCCTTTGAAGGGAATTATGACATGATAAAGAAAGACAACACATTTCCAGCTTGTCGAGATACTTGAAATGTCAGCAAAGGCTTGAGGGCAAAGGCTGAACGAATGGGGAAAGGTTACAAGAATCCCAAGAAAAACATGACCATGGATTAAAAGAATCCCAACAGGTCAACTGACCTGTTGAAGTTTTCAGGAAATCAGTGGCTGCTGATTTAGATAGGCCATTCAAGTTAATTTACCCGCGCACCTTCCACTCCTTTTTCACCTGTCACCATCACAGGGTGAATTGTGACCATGGAATCACAATTCTTTGGATTCTGTTCTTAGCTTTAGGAGACAACTACAGCAGCTGAAGTAGCTGTTACTGATGTGATACCCAGGAACACAGAGTTGACATGTTTCATTCATGTCCAATCACAACTAGCAATACTAAGAGGATAGGATTGGCCTCTTTTCATGATGCTTTTCTTATTTTACAGCCTGCTATGATTCTGCTGAAACTTTTTCATTAGTTTCTCTCTAAAAAGGAGAAAGTCCAATGTCCCTCCCTACTGGTGCAGGTTTACCATTCGGTTTGTCGAGTCTAAAAATGGAATTGGAACTAGCAGGAATTACTGTGTTTAAAGCGTCCCGTCCGTTCAGACAATCTCAGGTCGATAAAAGCCTAGATGTTATTGGCTAAATACTGTTTCCCCCAAGAGCGGACGCACGCAATTTAATCCAACTTTTTATAACAAACTCCAATAATACAGAATCCAGTCATACAAAAGAGTCACAAAGAAGCAGGAAGAATTATCGGACCATTTAGGGTAGCAAACTTCTCACCTTCTTTTGGAGTGAGCATAATCTGCTAGCTGAAGTAACAAACTTGAGGACAGAAATCGCCCTACTATTGAGAAGTTGTTGACAAGGGAACCACCTAAGCTGTGTGACTTTCCCTTTTCTATCCATTGGTCAAGCCTAGTAGCCTAAAATTTACGGGCTCAATCAAAGACAAATGCAATCTAGTCAGAGGTCTATGAAAAGTCCAAAACTAATCAGAATTCTTCTTAGACAATGGAAATGGAAGCAGAGCTACCAATTTCCTTGCAACATATCCCTAAAACTCATTCCTTTCTAGTCATAACTAATGTATAGCCACCAGTACAATCAGGAAAAGATGAAACTTACAGATGTCAGCGAGGGAAGGATTTGAAAGAACTCTTCCCATTATTCATCGTCTAGACAGCAACTATCATTAAAATCAGAGCCCTTTTAGTAGGGCTTTCCTTGTGGGAAATTCAGGACTCCAGGACAACGGAGCAAGAGGATTAAGCAGAAGCCGTTGATTGTTGACATGATGCACTTACACATTCTAAATCTCTGCACACGCTAGGCCCGCATTTTTATCTTGGTGCCTTTGTTATGTCCACGCATTCTGTGTGCACCTCTCAGAAGATACGTTTGGTTACAGTCCAGGCGCTTTGCTGCCCCCCGTTATCGAGTTCTTGTAGTCTTGGAATTTGGTTTCTCAGCTTCTCTTTCTTATTTTAGCACGGCTTATGTCTTAGTAACCTTGATGAATTCCAGAGGGCTCTGAGAAAATTCTGATAAGAACATATTCCAGCTGGATGGCTGGTGCACCCTTTAGTCTAAGAGGTTCAGATACATTGCTACAATTTCCCCCTTCTTCGTCTTGCACCAGCTAAACCCTTTCCCACCCTATTTTCTTCCAAGAGGCTCACCAGTTTCATGATGCATGGAATAACAAGAAGCAATATAATAATGACTACTAGTAACAACAAAGTTCCCTTTACAAGATCTTTCAACCATCGAGTTGTTTCCCATCTCTCAAACCATTCAGGCGTAACCCTCTCATTCCCAATCAATTTCTTCATGTTATCTTGTCCTTGTTTGAGTTTCCAGTGAATGACTGCAGAATGGTTAGAGAGGTTCAAAAAACACATTCCTTCCAAATCCTCACACTCTTGCCCATGTGCTAACAAGAAAGCTAGAGCAGCATTATTTTGCAGTGTGCAATGACTAATGGTATCTACACCAGTGAGAACCTGATTTAAAATCGCTGATCTTACCTTGAGTTGTTTGACCACCCAGCATCGCAACTTAATAAGCAAACTCAAAGCTTGACCAACAGCGACACCTGCTGTCAGGAGTGGCGCAATTAATAGAGAGGAGCGCCCAAACCAGTACACAATTGAGGCAAAGGCGTTTTAAGCTTAGGCTTCTTCTTTCAGTTCCCTGGAGGCGAAGGGAGTTCTTCACACACAATGCATTGTGCCGCTGGCGGTACGTTCCGGTGGGGCGCTTGTGCCGAAAGACGCCCAGGACACAACGCCGTGTTGTTAATATTTGTTTGTCGCGTTTCGGAAGCTGCTCTTAGCCGAGTCCCCCGCAGGCGAAGAAGCGGCTTCTTCGCACACAGAGCATTGTGGCGAGCGCAGGGAGCTCCTGAGAGCGGTTTGTGCCAAAAGAAGCCCGGGACCGGCACTTAGCTTCGGAGAGCTGCGTATCTGCGTCTTCTGCGTGTCTTGCCGCTCTACACTCAGCCAAAAGCTTTTCCACCATATCTTGCAAGGAGAAACTCTGCCAGGAAAGAAAACATCCAAAATCTTGTTCTAAAGCTTGCACGGGGGTCTGCAAAGAGTTTGGCAAGAATGAAAGGTAGTTGTCCAAAACTCGTTCTTTTCCAATAGAATAACCATGGAAAAGGCAGGAGAGTGGTAAAGTACTGTTTTCTCTAAGTCTGAAGGCTGCCCACACTGTGCCTGTGTGCCGCAGCTTGCATCTTCGCCTTTGGGAAGCTGCCGCTCGCCGATTCTCCCGCAGGCGAAGAAGCGGCTTCTTCGCACACAGAGCATTGTGGCGAGCGCAGGGAGCTCCTGAGAGCGGTTTGTGCCGAAAGAAGCCCGGGACCGGCACTTAGCTTCGGAGAGCTGCGTATCTGCGTCTTCTGCGTGTCTTGCCGCTCTACACTCAGCCAAAAGCTTTTCCACCATATCTTGCAAGGAGAAACTCTGCCAGGAAAGAAAACATCCAAAATCTTGTTCTAAAGCTTGCACGGGGGTCTGCAAAGAGTTTGGCAAGAATGAAAGGTAGTTGTCCAAAACTCGTTCTTTTCCAATAGAATAACCATGGAAAAGGCAGGAGAGTGGTAAAGTACTGTTTTCTCTAAGTCTGAAGGCTGCCCACACTGTGCCTGCGTGCCGCAGCTTGCATCTTCGCCTTTGGGAAGTTGCCGCTCGCCGATTCTCCCGCAGGCGAAGAAGCGGCTTCTTCGCACACAGAGCATTGTGGCGAGCGCAGGGAGCTCCTGAGAGCGGTTTGTGCCGAAAGAAGCCCGGGACCGGCACTTAGCTTCGGAGAGCTGCGTATCTGCGTCTTCTGCGTGTCTTGCCGCTCTACACTCAGCCAAAAGCTTTTCCACCATATCTTGCAAGGAGAAACTCTGCCAGGAAAGAAAACATCCAAAATCTTGTTCTAAAGCTTGCACGGGGGTCTGCAAAGAGTTTGGCAAGAATGAAAGGTAGTTGTCCAAAACTCGTTCTTTTCCAATAGAATAACCATGGAAAAGGCAGGAGAGTGGTAAAGTACTGTTTTCTCTAAGTCTGAAGGCTGCCCACACTGTGCCTGTGTGCTGCAGCTTGCATCTTCGCCTTTGGGAAGCTGCCGCTCGCCGATTCTCCCGCAGGCGAAGAAGCGGCTTCTTCGCACACAGAGCATTGTGGCGAGCGCAGGGAGCTCCTGAGAGCGGTTTGTGCCGAAAGAAGCCCGGGACCGGCACTTAGCTTCGGAGAGCTGCGTATCTGCGTCTTCTGCGTGTCTTGCCGCTCTACACTCAGCAAAAAGCTTTTCCACCGTATCTTGCAAGGAGAAACTCTGCCAGGAAAGAAAACATCCAAAATCTTGTTCTAAAGCTTGCACGGGGGTCTGCAAAGAGTTTGGCAAGAATGAAAGGTAGTTGTCCAAAACTCGTTCTTTTCCAATAGAATAACCATGGAAAAGGCAGGAGAGTGGTAAAGTACTGTTTTCTCTAAGTCTGAAGGCTGCCCACACTGTGCCTGTGTGCCGCAGCTTGCATCTTCGCCTTTGGGAAGCTGCCGCTCGCCGATTCTCCCGCAGGCGAAGAAGCGGCTTCTTCGCACACAGAGCATTGTGGCGAGCGCAGGGAGCTCCTGAGAGCGGTTTGTGCCGAAAGAAGCCCGGGACCGGCACTTAGCTTCGGAGAGCTGCGTATCTGCGTCTTCTGCGTGTCTTGCCGCTCTACACTCAGCCAAAAGCTTTTCCACCATATCTTGCAAGGAGAAACTCTGCCAGGAAAAAAAACATCCAAAATCTTGTTCTAAAGCTTGCACGGGGGTCTGCAAAGAGTTTGGCAAGAATGAAAGGTAGTTGTCCAAAACTCGTTCTTTTCCAATAGAATAACCATGGAAAAGGCAGGAGAGTGGTAAAGTACTGTTTTCTCTAAGTCTGAAGGCTGCCCACACTGTGCCTGTGTGCCGCAGCTTGCATCTTCGCCTTTGGGAAGCTGCCGCTCGCCGATTCTCCCGCAGGCGAAGAAGCGGCTTCTTCGCACACAGAGCATTGTGGCGAGCGCAGGGAGCTCCTGAGAGCGGTTTGTGCCGAAAGAAGCCCGGGACCGGCACTTAGCTTCGGAGAGCTGCGTATCTGCGTCTTCTGCGTGTCTTGCCGCTCTACACTCAGCAAAAAGCTTTTCCACCATATCTTGCAAGGAGAAACTCTGCCAGGAAAGAAAACATCCAAAATCTGGTTCTAAAGCTTGCACGGGGGTCTGCAAAGAGTTTGGCAAGAATGAAAGGTAGTTGTCCAAAACTCGTTCTTTTCCAATAGAATAACCATGGAAAAGGCAGGAGAGTGGTAAAGTACTGTTTTCTCTAAGTCTGAAGGCTGCCCACACTGTGCCTGCGTGCTGCAGCTTGCATCTTCGCCTTTGGGAAGCTGCCGCTCGCCGATTCTCCCGGAGGCGAAGAAGCGGCTTCTTCGCACACAGAGCATTGTGGCGAGCGCAGGGAGCTCCTGAGAGCGGTTTGTGCCGAAAGAAGCCCGGGACCGGCACTTAGCTTCGGAGAGCTGCGTATCTGCGTCTTCTGCGTGTCTTGCCGCTCTACACTCAGCCAAAAGCTTTTCCACCATATCTTGCAAGGAGAAACTCTGCCAGGAAAGAAAACATCCAAAATCTTGTTCTAAAGCTTGCACGGGGGTCTGCAAAGAGTTTGGCAAGAATGAAAGGTAGTTGTCCAAAACTCGTTCTTTTCCAATAGAATAACCATGGAAAAGGCAGGAGAGTGGTAAAGTACTGTTTTCTCTAAGTCTGAAGGCTGCCCACACTGTGCCTGTGTGCCGCAGCTTGCATCTTCGCCTTTGGGAAGCTGCCGCTCGCCGATTCTCCCGCAGGCGAAGAAGCGGCTTCTTCGCACACAGAGCATTGTGGCGAGCGCAGGGAGCTCCTGAGAGCGGTTTGTGCCGAAAGAAGCCCGGGACCGGCACTTAGCTTCGGAGAGCTGCGTATCTGCGTCTTCTGCGTGTCTTGCCGCTCTACACTCAGCCAAAAGCTTTTCCACCATATCTTGCAAGGAGAAACTCTGCCAGGAAAAAAAACATCCAAAATCTTGTTCTAAAGCTTGCACGGGGGTCTGCAAAGAGTTTGGCAAGAATGAAAGGTAGTTGTCCAAAACTCGTTCTTTTCCAATAGAATAACCATGGAAAAGGCAGGAGAGTGGTAAAGTACTGTTTTCTCTAAGTCTGAAGGCTGCCCACACTGTGCCTGTGTGCCGCAGCTTGCATCTTCGCCTTTGGGAAGCTGCCGCTCGCCGATTCTCCCGCAGGCGAAGAAGCGGCTTCTTCGCACACAGAGCATTGTGGCGAGCGCAGGGAGCTCCTGAGAGCGGTTTGTGCCGAAAGAAGCCCGGGACCGGCACTTAGCTTCGGAGAGCTGCGTATCTGCGTCTTCTGCGTGTCTTGCCGCTCTACACTCAGCAAAAAGCTTTTCCACCATATCTTGCAAGGAGAAACTCTGCCAGGAAAGAAAACATCCAAAATCTGGTTCTAAAGCTTGCACGGGGGTCTGCAAAGAGTTTGGCAAGAATGAAAGGTAGTTGTCCAAAACTCGTTCTTTTCCAATAGAATAACCATGGAAAAGGCAGGAGAGTGGTAAAGTACTGTTTTCTCTAAGTCTGAAGGCTGCCCACACTGTGCCTGCGTGCTGCAGCTTGCATCTTCGCCTTTGGGAAGCTGCCGCTCGCCGATTCTCCCGGAGGCGAAGAAGCGGCTTCTTCGCACACAGAGCATTGTGGCGAGCGCAGGGAGCTCCTGAGAGCGGTTTGTGCCGAAAGAAGCCCGGGACCGGCACTTAGCTTCGGAGAGCTGCGTATCTGCGTCTTCTGCGTGTCTTGCCGCTCTACACTCAGCCAAAAGCTTTTCCACCATATCTTGCAAGGAGAAACTCTGCCAGGAAAGAAAACATCCAAAATCTTGTTCTAAAGCTTGCACGGGGGTCTGCAAAGAGTTTGGCAAGAATGAAAGGTAGTTGTCCAAAACTCGTTCTTTTCCAATAGAATAACCATGGAAAAGGCAGGAGAGTGGTAAAGTACTGTTTTCTCTAAGTCTGAAGGCTGCCCACACTGTGCCTGTGTGCCGCAGCTTGCATCTTCGCCTTTGGGAAGCTGCCGCTCGCCGATTCTCCCGCAGGCGAAGAAGCGGCTTCTTCGCACACAGAGCATTGTGGCGAGCGCAGGGAGCTCCTGAGAGCGGTTTGTGCCGAAAGAAGCCCGGGACCGGCACTTAGCTTCGGAGAGCTGCGTATCTGCGTCTTCTGCGTGTCTTGCCGCTCTACACTCAGCCAAAAGCTTTTCCACCATATCTTGCAAGGAGAAACTCTGCCAGGAAAGAAAACATCCAAAATCTTGTTCTAAAGCTTGCACGGGGGTCTGCAAAGAGTTTGGCAAGAATGAAAGGTAGTTGTCCAAAACTCGTTCTTTTCCAATAGAATAACCATGGAAAACGCAGGAGAGTGGTAAAGTACTGTTTTCTCTAAGTCTGAAGGCTGCCCACACTGTGCCTGTGTGCCGCAGCTTGCATCTTCGCCTTTGGGAAGCTGCCGCTCGCCGATTCTCCCGCAGGCGAAGAAGCGGCTTCTTCGCACACAGAGCATTGTGGCGAGCGCAGGGAGCTCCTGAGAGCGGTTTGTGCCGAAAGAAGCCCGGGACCGGCACTTAGCTTCGGAGAGCTGCGTATCTGCGTCTTCTGCGTGTCTTGCCGCTCTACACTCAGCAAAAAGCTTTTCCACCATATCTTGCAAGGAGAAACTCTGCCAGGAAAGAAAACATCCAAAATCTGGTTCTAAAGCTTGCACGGGGGTCTGCAAAGAGTTTGGCAAGAATGAAAGGTAGTTGTCCAAAACTCGTTCTTTTCCAATAGAATAACCATGGAAAAGGCAGGAGAGTGGTAAAGTACTGTTTTCTCTAAGTCTGAAGGCTGCCCACACTGTGCCTGTGTGCTGCAGCTTGCATCTTCGCCTTTGCGAAGCTGCCGCTCGCCGATTCTCCCGGAGGCGAAGAAGCGGCTTCTTCGCACACAGAGCATTGTGGCGAGCGCAGGGAGCTCCTGAGAGCGGTTTGTGCCGAAAGAAGCCCGGGACCGGCACTTAGCTTCGGAGAGCTGCGTATCTGCGTCTTCTGCGTGTCTTGCCGCTCTACACTCAGCCAAAAGCTTTTCCACCATATCTTGCAAGGAGAAACTCTGCCAGGAAAGAAAACATCCAAAATCTTGTTCTAAAGCTTGCACGGAGGTCTGCAAAGAGTTTGGCAAGAATGAAAGGTAGTTGTCCAAAACTCGTTCTTTTCCAATAGAATAACCATGGATAAGGCAGGAGAGTGGTAAAGTACTGTTTTCTCTAAGTCTGAAGGCTGCCCACACTGTGCCTGTGTGCTGCAGCTTGCATCTTCGCCTTTGGGAAGCTGCCGCTCGCCGATTCTCCCGCAGGCGAAGAAGCGGCTTCTTCGCACACAGAGCATTGTGGCGAGCGCAGGGAGCTCCTGAGAGCGGTTTGTGCCGAAAGAAGCCCGGGACCGGCACTTAGCTTCGGAGAGCTGCGTATCTGCGTCTTCTGCGTGTCTTGCCGCTCTACACTCAGCCAAAAGCTTTTCCACCATATCTTGCAAGGAGAAACTCTGCCAGGAAAGAAAACATCCAAAATCTTGTTCTAAAGCTTGCACGGGGGTCTGCAAAGAGTTTGGCAAGAATGAAAGGTAGTTGTCCAAAACTCGTTCTTTTCCAATAGAATAACCATGGATAAGGCAGGAGAGTGGTAAAGTACTGTTTTCTCTAAGTCTGAAGGCTGCCCACACTGTGCCTGTGTGCTGCAGCTTGCATCTTCGCCTTTGGGAAGCTGCCGCTCGCCGATTCTCCCGCAGGCGAAGAAGCGGCTTCTTCGCACACAGAGCATTGTGGCGAGCGCAGGGAGCTCCTGAGAGCGGTTTGTGCCGAAAGAAGCCCGGGACCGGCACTTAGCTTCGGAGAGCTGCGTATCTGCGTCTTCTGCGTGTCTTGCCGCTCTACACTCAGCAAAAAGCTTTTCCACCATATCTTGCAAGGAGAAACTCTGCCAGGAAAGAAAACATCCAAAATCTTGTTCTAAAGCTTGCACGGGGGTCTGCAAAGAGTTTGGCAAGAATGAAAGGTAGTTGTCCAAAACTCGTTCTTTTCCAATAGAATAACCATGGAAAAGGCAGGAGAGTGGTAAAGTACTGTTTTCTCTAAGTCTGAAGGCTGCCCACACTGTGCCTGTGTGCCGCAGCTTGCATCTTCGCCTTTGGGAAGCTGCCGCTCGCCGATTCTCCCGCAGGCGAAGAAGCGGCTTCTTCGCACACAGAGCATTGTGGCGAGCGCAGGGAGCTCCTGAGAGCGGTTTGTGCCGAAAGAAGCCCGGGACCGGCACTTAGCTTCGGAGAGCTGCGTATCTGCGTCTTCTGCGTGTCTTGCCGCTCTACACTCAGCAAAAAGCTTTTCCACCATATCTTGCAAGGAGAAACTCTGCCAGGAAAAAAAACATCCAAAATCTTGTTCTAAAGCTTGCACGGGGGTCTGCAAAGAGTTTGGCAAGAATGAAAGGTAGTTGTCCAAAACTCGTTCTTTTCCAATAGAATAACCATGGAAAAGGCAGGAGAGTGGTAAAGTACTGTTTTCTCTAAGTCTGAATGCTGCCCACACTGTGCCTGCGTGCTGCAGCTTGCATCTTCGCCTTTGGGAAGCTGCCGCTCGCCGATTCTCCCGCAGGCGAAGAAGCGGCTTCTTCGCACACAGAGCATTGTGGCGAGCGCAGGGAGCTCCTGAGAGCGGTTTGTGCCGAAAGAAGCCCGGGACCGGCACTTAGCTTCGGAGAGCTGCGTATCCGCGTCTTCTGCGTGTCTTGCCGCTCTACACTCAGCAAAAAGCTTTTCCACCATATCTTGCAAGGAGAAACTCTGCCAGGAAAGAAAACATCCAAAATCTTGTTCTAAAGCTTGCAGGGGGGTCTGCAAAGAGTTTGGCAAGAATGAAAGGTAGTTGTCCAAAACTCGTTCTTTTCCAATAGAATAACCATGGAAAAGGCAGGAGAGTGGTAAAGTACTGTTTTCTCTAAGTCTGAAGGCTGCCCACACTGTGCCTGTGTGCTGCAGCTTGCATCTTCGCCTTTGGCAAGCTGCCGCTCGCCGATTCTCCCGGAGGCGAAGAAGCGGCTTCTTCGCACACAGAGCATTGTGGCGAGCGCAGGGAGCTCCTGAGAGCGGTTTGTGCCGAAAGAAGCCCGGGACCGGCACTTAGCTTCGGAGAGCTGCGTATCTGCGTCTTCTGCGTGTCTTGCCGCTCTACACTCAGCCAAAAGCTTTTCCACCATATCTTGCAAGGAGAAACTCTGCCAGGAAAGAAAACATCCAAAATCTTGTTCTAAAGCTTGCACGGGGGTCTGCAAAGAGTTTGGCAAGAATGAAAGGTAGTTGTCCAAAACTCGTTCTTTTCCAATAGAATAACCATGGATAAGGCAGGAGAGTGGTAAAGTACTGTTTTCTCTAAGTCTGAAGGCTGCCCACACTGTGCCTGTGTGCTGCACCTTGCATCTTCGCCTTTGGGAAGCTGCCGCTCGCCGATTCTCCCGCAGGCGAAGAAGCGGCTTCTTCGCACACAGAGCATTGTGGCGAGCGCAGGGAGCTCCTGAGAGCGGTTTGTGCCGAAAGAAACCCGGGACCGGCACTTAGCTTCGGAGAGCTGCGTATCCGCGTCTTCTGCGTGTCTTGCCGCTCTACACTCAGCAAAAAGCTTTTCCACCATATCTTGCAAGGAGAAACTCTGCCAGGAAAGAAAACATCCAAAATCTTGTTCTAAAGCTTGCAGGGGGGTCTGCAAAGAGTTTGGCAAGAATGAAAGGTAGTTGTCCAAAACTCGTTCTTTTCCAATAGAATAACCATGGAAAAGGCAGGAGAGTGGTAAAGTACTGTTTTCTCTAAGTCTGAAGGCTGCCCACACTGTGCCTGTGTGCTGCAGCTTGCATCTTCGCCTTTGGGAAGCTGCCGCTCGCCGATTCTCCCGGAGGCGAAGAAGCGGCTTCTTCGCACACAGAGCATTGTGGCGAGCGCAGGGAGCTCCTGAGAGCGGTTTGTGCCGAAAGAAGCCCGGGACCGGCACTTAGCTTCGGAGAGCTGCGTATCCGCGTCTTCTGCGTGTCTTGCCGCTCTACACTCAGCAAAAAGCTTTTCCACCATATCTTGCAAGGAGAAACTCTGCCAGGAAAGAAAACATCCAAAAACTTGTTCTAAAGCTTGCACGGGGGTCTGCAAAGAGTTTGGCAAGAATGAAAGGTAGTTGTCCAAAACTCGTTCTTTTCCAATATAATAACCATGGAAAAGGCAGGAGAGTGGTAAAGTACTGTTTTCTCTAAGTCTGAATGCTGCCCACACTGTGCCTGTGTGCTGCAGCTTGCATCTTCGCCTTTGGGAAGCTGCCGCTCGCCGATTCTCCCGGAGGCGAAGAAGCGGCTTCTTCGCACACAGAGCATTGTGGCGAGCGCAGGGAGCTCCTGAGAGCGGTTTGTGCCGAAAGAAGCCCGGGACCGGCACTTAGCTTCGGAGAGCTGCGTATCTGCGTCTTCTGCGTGTCTTGCCGCTCTACACTCAGCAAAAAGCTTTTCCACCATATCTTGCAAGGAGAAACTCTGCCAGGAAAGAAAACATCCAAAATCTTGTTCTAAAGCTTGCACGGGGGTCTGCAAAGAGTTTGGCAAGAATGAAAGGTAGTTGTCCAAAACTCGTTCTTTTCCAATAGAATAACCATGGAAAAGGCAGGAGAGTGGTAAAGTACTGTTTTCTCTAAGTCTGAAGGCTGCCCACACTGTGCCTGTGTGCCGCAGCTTGCATCTTCGCCTTTGGGAAGCTGCCGCTCGCCGATTCTCCCGCAGGCGAAGAAGCGGCTTCTTCGCACACAGAGCATTGTGGCGAGCGCAGGGAGCTCCTGAGAGCGGTTTGTGCCGAAAGAAGCCCGGGACCGGCACTTAGCTTCGGAGAGCTGCGTATCTGCGTCTTCTGTGTGTCTTGCCGCTCTACACTCAGCAAAAAGCTTTTCCACCATATCTTGCAAGGAGAAACTCTGCCAGGAAAGAAAACATCCAAAATCTTGTTCTAAAGCTTGCACGGGGGTCTGCAAAGAGTTTGGCAAGAATGAAAGGTAGTTGTCCAAAACTCGTTCTTTTCCAATAGAATAACCATGGAAAAGGCAGGAGAGTGGTAAAGTACTGTTTTCTCTAAGTCTGAATGCTGCCCACACTGTGCCTGTGTGCTGCAGCTTGCATCTTCGCCTTTGGGAAGCTGCCGCTCGCCGATTCTCCCGGAGGCGAAGAAGCGGCTTCTTCGCACACAGAGCATTGTGGCGAGCGCAGGGAGCTCCTGAGAGCGGTTTGTGCCGAAAGAAGCCCGGGACCGGCACTTAGCTTCGGAGAGCTGCGTATCTGCGTCTTCTGCGTGTCTTGCCGCTCTACACTCAGCAAAAAGCTTTTCCACCATATCTTGCAAGGAGAAACTCTGCCAGGAAAGAAAACATCCAAAATCTTGTTCTAAAGCTTGCACGGGGGTCTGCAAAGAGTTTGGCAAGAATGAAAGGTAGTTGTCCAAAACTCGTTCTTTTCCAATAGAATAACCATGGAAAAGGCAGGAGAGTGGTAAAGTACTGTTTTCTCTAAGTCTGAAGGCTGCCCACACTGTGCCTGCGTGCCGCAGCTTGCATCTTCGCCTTTGGGAAGCTGCCGCTCGCCGATTCTCCCGGAGGCGAAGAAGCGGCTTCTTCGCACACAGAGCATTGTGGCGAGCGCAGGGAGCTCCTGAGAGCGGTTTGTGCCGAAAGAAGCCCGGGACCGGCACTTAGCTTCGGAGAGCTGCGTATCTGCGTCTTCTGCGTGTCTTGCCGCTCTACACTCAGCCAAAAGCTTTTCCACCATATCTTGCAAGGAGAAACTCTGCCAGGAAAGAAAACATCCAAAATCTTGTTCTAAACCTTGCACGGGGGTCTGCAAAGAGTTTGGCAAGAATGAAAGGTAGTTGTCCAAAACTCGTTCTTTTCCAATAGAATAACCATGGAAAAGGCAGGAGAGTGGTAAAGTACTGTTTTCTCTAAGTCTGAAGGCTGCCCACACTGTGCCTGTGTGCCGCAGCTTGCATCTTCGCCTTTGGGAAGCTGCCGCTCGCCGATTCTCCCGCAGGCGAAGAAGCGGCTTCTTCGCACACAGAGCATTGTGGCGAGCGCAGGGAGCTCCTGAGAGCGGTTTGTGCCGAAAGAAGCCCGGGACCGGCACTTAGCTTCGGAGAGCTGCGTATCTGCGTCTTCTGCGTGTCTTGCCGCTCTACACTCAGCCAAAAGCTTTTCCACCATATCTTGCAAGGAGAAACTCTGCCAGGAAAGAAAACATCCAAAATCTTGTTCTAAAGCTTGCACGGGGGTCTGCAAAGAGTTTGGCAAGAATGAAAGGTAGTTGTCCAAAACTCGTTCTTTTCCAATAGAATAACCATGGAAAAGGCAGGAGAGTGGTAAAGTACTGTTTTCTCTAAGTCTGAAGGCTGCCCACACTGTGCCTGTGTGCCGCAGCTTGCATCTTCGCCTTTGGGAAGCTGCCGCTCGCCGATTCTCCCGGAGGCGAAGAAGCGGCTTCTTCGCACACAGAGCATTGTGGCGAGCGCAGGGAGCTCCTGAGAGCGGTTTGTGCCGAAAGAAGCCCGGGACCGGCACTTAGCTTCGGAGAGCTGCGTATCTGCGTCTTCTGCGTGTCTTGCCGCTCTACACTCAGCCAAAAGCTTTTCCACCATATCTTGCAAGGAGAAACTCTGCCAGGAAAGAAAACATCCAAAATCTTGTTCTAAAGCTTGCACGGGGGTCTGCAAAGAGTTTGGCAAGAATGAAAGGTAGTTGTCCAAAACTCGTTCTTTTCCAATAGAATAACCATGGAAAAGGCAGGAGAGTGGTAAAGTACTGTTTTCTCTAAGTCTGAAGGCTGCCCACACTGTGCCTGTGTGCCGCAGCTTGCATCTTCGCCTTTGGGAAGCTGCCGCTCGCCGATTCTCCCGCAGGCGAAGAAGCGGCTTCTTCGCACACAGAGCATTGTGGCGAGCGCAGGGAGCTCCTGAGAGCGGTTTGTGCCGAAAGAAGCCCGGGACCGGCACTTAGCTTCGGAGAGCTGCGTATCTGCGTCTTCTGCGTGTCTTGCCGCTCTACACTCAGCAAAAAGCTTTTCCACCATATCTTGCAAGGAGAAACTCTGCCAGGAAAGAAAACATCCAAAATCTGGTTCTAAAGCTTGCACGGGGGTCTGCAAAGAGTTTGGCAAGAATGAAAGGTAGTTGTCCAAAACTCGTTCTTTTCCAATAGAATAACCATGGAAAAGGCAGGAGAGTGGTAAAGTACTGTTTTCTCTAAGTCTGAAGGCTGCCCACACTGTGCCTGTGTGCTGCAGCTTGCATCTTCGCCTTTGCGAAGCTGCCGCTCGCCGATTCTCCCGGAGGCGAAGAAGCGGCTTCTTCGCACACAGAGCATTGTGGCGAGCGCAGGGAGCTCCTGAGAGCGGTTTGTGCCGAAAGAAGCCCGGGACCGGCACTTAGCTTCGGAGAGCTGCGTATCTGCGTCTTCTGCGTGTCTTGCCGCTCTACACTCAGCCAAAAGCTTTTCCACCATATCTTGCAAGGAGAAACTCTGCCAGGAAAGAAAACATCCAAAATCTTGTTCTAAAGCTTGCACGGAGGTCTGCAAAGAGTTTGGCAAGAATGAAAGGTAGTTGTCCAAAACTCGTTCTTTTCCAATAGAATAACCATGGATAAGGCAGGAGAGTGGTAAAGTACTGTTTTCTCTAAGTCTGAAGGCTGCCCACACTGTGCCTGTGTGCTGCAGCTTGCATCTTCGCCTTTGGGAAGCTGCCGCTCGCCGATTCTCCCGCAGGCGAAGAAGCGGCTTCTTCGCACACAGAGCATTGTGGCGAGCGCAGGGAGCTCCTGAGAGCGGTTTGTGCCGAAAGAAGCCCGGGACCGGCACTTAGCTTCGGAGAGCTGCGTATCCGCGTCTTCTGCGTGTCTTGCCGCTCTACACTCAGCAAAAAGCTTTTCCACCATATCTTGCAAGGAGAAACTCTGCCAGGAAAGAAAACATCCAAAATCTGGTTCTAAAGCTTGCACGGGGGTCTGCAAAGAGTTTGGCAAGAATGAAAGGTAGTTGTCCAAAACTCGTTCTTTTCCAATAGAATAACCATGGAAAAGGCAGGAGAGTGGTAAAGTACTGTTTTCTCTAAGTCTGAAGGCTGCCCACACTGTGCCTGTGTGCTGCAGCTTGCATCTTCGCCTTTGCGAAGCTGCCGCTCGCCGATTCTCCCGGAGGCGAAGAAGCGGCTTCTTCGCACACAGAGCATTGTGGCGAGCGCAGGGAGCTCCTGAGAGCGGTTTGTGCCGAAAGAAGCCCGGGACCGGCACTTAGCTTCGGAGAGCTGCGTATCTGCGTCTTCTGCGTGTCTTGCCGCTCTACACTCAGCCAAAAGCTTTTCCACCATATCTTGCAAGGAGAAACTCTGCCAGGAAAGAAAACATCCAAAATCTTGTTCTAAAGCTTGCACGGGGGTCTGCAAAGAGTTTGGCAAGAATGAAAGGTAGTTGTCCAAAACTCGTTCTTTTCCAATAGAATAACCATGGATAAGGCAGGAGAGTGGTAAAGTACTGTTTTCTCTAAGTCTGAAGGCTGCCCACACTGTGCCTGTGTGCTGCAGCTTGCATCTTCGCCTTTGGGAAGCTGCCGCTCGCCGATTCTCCCGCAGGCGAAGAAGCGGCTTCTTCGCACACAGAGCATTGTGGCGAGCGCAGGGAGCTCCTGAGAGCGGTTTGTGCCGAAAGAAGCCCGGGACCGGCACTTAGCTTCGGAGAGCTGCGTATCTGCGTCTTCTGCGTGTCTTGCCGCTCTACACTCAGCAAAAAGCTTTTCCACCATATCTTGCAAGGAGAAACTCTGCCAGGAAAGAAAACATCCAAAATCTTGTTCTAAAGCTTGCACGGGGGTCTGCAAAGAGTTTGGCAAGAATGAAAGGTAGTTGTCCAAAACTCGTTCTTTTCCAATAGAATAACCATGGAAAAGGCAGGAGAGTGGTAAAGTACTGTTTTCTCTAAGTCTGAAGGCTGCCCACACTGTGCCTGTGTGCCGCAGCTTGCATCTTCGCCTTTGGGAAGCTGCCGCTCGCCGATTCTCCCGCAGGCGAAGAAGCGGCTTCTTCGCACACAGAGCATTGTGGCGAGCGCAGGGAGCTCCTGAGAGCGGTTTGTGCCGAAAGAAGCCCGGGACCGGCACTTAGCTTCGGAGAGCTGCGTATCTGCGTCTTCTGCGTGTCTTGCCGCTCTACACTCAGCAAAAAGCTTTTCCACCATATCTTGCAAGGAGAAACTCTGCCAGGAAAAAAAACATCCAAAATCTTGTTCTAAAGCTTGCACGGGGGTCTGCAAAGAGTTTGGCAAGAATGAAAGGTAGTTGTCCAAAACTCGTTCTTTTCCAATAGAATAACCATGGAAAAGGCAGGAGAGTGGTAAAGTACTGTTTTCTCTAAGTCTGAATGCTGCCCACACTGTGCCTGCGTGCTGCAGCTTGCATCTTCGCCTTTGGGAAGCTGCCGCTCGCCGATTCTCCCGCAGGCGAAGAAGCGGCTTCTTCGCACACAGAGCATTGTGGCGAGCGCAGGGAGCTCCTGAGAGCGGTTTGTGCCGAAAGAAGCCCGGGACCGGCACTTAGCTTCGGAGAGCTGCGTATCCGCGTCTTCTGCGTGTCTTGCCGCTCTACACTCAGCAAAAAGCTTTTCCACCATATCTTGCAAGGAGAAACTCTGCCAGGAAAGAAAACATCCAAAATCTTGTTCTAAAGCTTGCAGGGGGGTCTGCAAAGAGTTTGGCAAGAATGAAAGGTAGTTGTCCAAAACTCGTTCTTTTCCAATAGAATAACCATGGAAAAGGCAGGAGAGTGGTAAAGTACTGTTTTCTCTAAGTCTGAAGGCTGCCCACACTGTGCCTGTGTGCTGCAGCTTGCATCTTCGCCTTTGGCAAGCTGCCGCTCGCCGATTCTCCCGGAGGCGAAGAAGCGGCTTCTTCGCACACAGAGCATTGTGGCGAGCGCAGGGAGCTCCTGAGAGCGGTTTGTGCCGAAAGAAGCCCGGGACCGGCACTTAGCTTCGGAGAGCTGCGTATCTGCGTCTTCTGCGTGTCTTGCCGCTCTACACTCAGCCAAAAGCTTTTCCACCATATCTTGCAAGGAGAAACTCTGCCAGGAAAGAAAACATCCAAAATCTTGTTCTAAAGCTTGCACGGGGGTCTGCAAAGAGTTTGGCAAGAATGAAAGGTAGTTGTCCAAAACTCGTTCTTTTCCAATAGAATAACCATGGATAAGGCAGGAGAGTGGTAAAGTACTGTTTTCTCTAAGTCTGAAGGCTGCCCACACTGTGCCTGTGTGCTGCACCTTGCATCTTCGCCTTTGGGAAGCTGCCGCTCGCCGATTCTCCCGCAGGCGAAGAAGCGGCTTCTTCGCACACAGAGCATTGTGGCGAGCGCAGGGAGCTCCTGAGAGCGGTTTGTGCCGAAAGAAACCCGGGACCGGCACTTAGCTTCGGAGAGCTGCGTATCCGCGTCTTCTGCGTGTCTTGCCGCTCTACACTCAGCAAAAAGCTTTTCCACCATATCTTGCAAGGAGAAACTCTGCCAGGAAAGAAAACATCCAAAATCTTGTTCTAAAGCTTGCAGGGGGGTCTGCAAAGAGTTTGGCAAGAATGAAAGGTAGTTGTCCAAAACTCGTTCTTTTCCAATAGAATAACCATGGAAAAGGCAGGAGAGTGGTAAAGTACTGTTTTCTCTAAGTCTGAAGGCTGCCCACACTGTGCCTGTGTGCTGCAGCTTGCATCTTCGCCTTTGGGAAGCTGCCGCTCGCCGATTCTCCCGCAGGCGAAGAAGCGGCTTCTTCGCACACAGAGCATTGTGGCGAGCGCAGGGAGCTCCTGAGAGCGGTTTGTGCCGAAAGAAGCCCGGGACCGGCACTTAGCTTCGGAGAGCTGCGTATCCGCGTCTTCTGCGTGTCTTGCCGCTCTACACTCAGCCAAAAGCTTTTCCACCATATCTTGCAAGGAGAAACTCTGCCAGGAAAGAAAACATCCAAAATCTTGTTCTAAAGCTTGCACGGGGGTCTGCAAAGAGTTTGGCAAGAATGAAAGGTAGTTGTCCAAAACTCGTTCTTTTCCAATAGAATAACCATGGAAAAGGCAGGAGAGTGGTAAAGTACTGTTTTCTCTAAGTCTGAAGGCTGCCCACACTGTGCCTGCGTGCCGCAGCTTGCATCTTCGCCTTTGGGAAGTTGCCGCTCGCCGATTCTCCCGCAGGCGAAGAAGCGGCTTCTTCGCACACAGAGCATTGTGGCGAGCGCAGGGAGCTCCTGAGAGCGGTTTGTGCCGAAAGAAGCCCGGGACCGGCACTTAGCTTCGGAGAGCTGCGTATCTGCGTCTTCTGCGTGTCTTGCCGCTCTACACTCAGCCAAAAGCTTTTCCACCATATCTTGCAAGGAGAAACTCTGCCAGGAAAGAAAACATCCAAAATCTTGTTCTAAAGCTTGCACGGGGGTCTGCAAAGAGTTTGGCAAGAATGAAAGGTAGTTGTCCAAAACTCGTTCTTTTCCAATAGAATAACCATGGAAAAGGCAGGAGAGTGGTAAAGTACTGTTTTCTCTAAGTCTGAAGGCTGCCCACACTGTGCCTGTGTGCTGCAGCTTGCATCTTCGCCTTTGGGAAGCTGCCGCTCGCCGATTCTCCCGCAGGCGAAGAAGCGGCTTCTTCGCACACAGAGCATTGTGGCGAGCGCAGGGAGCTCCTGAGAGCGGTTTGTGCCGAAAGAAGCCCGGGACCGGCACTTAGCTTCGGAGAGCTGCGTATCTGCGTCTTCTGCGTGTCTTGCCGCTCTACACTCAGCAAAAAGCTTTTCCACCATATCTTGCAAGGAGAAACTCTGCCAGGAAAGAAAACATCCAAAATCTTGTTCTAAAGCTTGCACGGGGGTCTGCAAAGAGTTTGGCAAGAATGAAAGGTAGTTGTCCAAAACTCGTTCTTTTCCAATAGAATAACCATGGAAAAGGCAGGAGAGTGGTAAAGTACTGTTTTCTCTAAGTCTGAAGGCTGCCCACACTGTGCCTGTGTGCCGCAGCTTGCATCTTCGCCTTTGGGAAGCTGCCGCTCGCCGATTCTCCCGCAGGCGAAGAAGCGGCTTCTTCGCACACAGAGCATTGTGGCGAGCGCAGGGAGCTCCTGAGAGCGGTTTGTGCCGAAAGAAGCCCGGGACCGGCACTTAGCTTCGGAGAGCTGCGTATCTGCGTCTTCTGCGTGTCTTGCCGCTCTACACTCAGCCAAAAGCTTTTCCACCATATCTTGCAAGGAGAAACTCTGCCAGGAAAAAAAACATCCAAAATCTTGTTCTAAAGCTTGCACGGGGGTCTGCAAAGAGTTTGGCAAGAATGAAAGGTAGTTGTCCAAAACTCGTTCTTTTCCAATAGAATAACCATGGAAAAGGCAGGAGAGTGGTAAAGTACTGTTTTCTCTAAGTCTGAAGGCTGCCCACACTGTGCCTGTGTGCCGCAGCTTGCATCTTCGCCTTTGGGAAGCTGCCGCTCGCCGATTCTCCCGGAGGCGAAGAAGCGGCTTCTTCGCACACAGAGCATTGTGGCGAGCGCAGGGAGCTCCTGAGAGCGGTTTGTGCCGAAAGAAGCCCGGGACCGGCACTTAGCTTCGGAGAGCTGCGTATCTGCGTCTTCTGCGTGTCTTGCCGCTCTACACTCAGCAAAAAGCTTTTCCACCATATCTTGCAAGGAGAAACTCTGCCAGGAAAGAAAACATCCAAAATCTTGTTCTAAAGCTTGCACGGGGGTCTGCAAAGAGTTTGGCAAGAATGAAAGGTAGTTGTCCAAAACTCGTTCTTTTCCAATAGAATAACCATGGAAAAGGCAGGAGAGTGGTAAAGTACTGTTTTCTCTAAGTCTGAAGGCTGCCCACACTGTGCCTGCGTGCTGCAGCTTGCATCTTCGCCTTTGGGAAGCTGCCGCTCGCCGATTCTCCCGGAGGCGAAGAAGCGGCTTCTTCGCACACAGAGCATTGTGGCGAGCGCAGGGAGCTCCTGAGAGCGGTTTGTGCCGAAAGAAGCCCGGGACCGGCACTTAGCTTCGGAGAGCTGCGTATCTGCGTCTTCTGCGTGTCTTGCCGCTCTACACTCAGCCAAAAGCTTTTCCACCATATCTTGCAAGGAGAAACTCTGCCAGGAAAGAAAACATCCAAAATCTTGTTCTAAAGCTTGCACGGGGGTCTGCAAAGAGTTTGGCAAGAATGAAAGGTAGTTGTCCAAACTCGTTCTTTTCCAATAGAATAACCATGGAAAAGGCAGGAGAGTGGTAAAGTACTGTTTTCTCTAAGTCTGAAGGCTGCCCACACTGTGCCTGTGTGCCGCAGCTTGCATCTTCGCCTTTGGGAAGCTGCCGCTCGCCGATTCTCCCGCAGGCGAAGAAGCGGCTTCTTCGCACACAGAGCATTGTGGCGAGCGCAGGGAGCTCCTGAGAGCGGTTTGTGCCGAAAGAAGCCCGGGACCGGCACTTAGCTTCGGAGAGCTGCGTATCTGCGTCTTCTGCGTGTCTTGCCGCTCTACACTCAGCCAAAAGCTTTTCCACCATATCTTGCAAGGAGAAACTCTGCCAGGAAAGAAAACATCCAAAATCTTGTTCTAAAGCTTGCACGGGGGTCTGCAAAGAGTTTGGCAAGAATGAAAGGTAGTTGTCCAAAACTCGTTCTTTTCCAATAGAATAACCATGGATAAGGCAGGAGAGTGGTAAAGTACTGTTTTCTCTAAGTCTGAAGGCTGCCCACACTGTGCCTGTGTGCCGCAGCTTGCATCTTCGCCTTTGGGAAGCTGCCGCTCGCCGATTCTCCCGCAGGCGAAGAAGCGGCTTCTTCGCACACAGAGCATTGTGGCGAGCGCAGGGAGCTCCTGAGAGCGGTTTGTGCCGAAAGAAGCCCGGGACCGGCACTTAGCTTCGGAGAGCTGCGTATCTGCGTCTTCTGCGTGTCTTGCCGCTCTACACTCAGCAAAAAGCTTTTCCACCATATCTTGCAAGGAGAAACTCTGCCAGGAAAGAAAACATCCAAAATCTGGTTCTAAAGCTTGCACGGGGGTCTGCAAAGAGTTTGGCAAGAATGAAAGGTAGTTGTCCAAAACTCGTTCTTTTCCAATAGAATAACCATGGAAAAGGCAGGAGAGTGGTAAAGTACTGTTTTCTCTAAGTCTGAAGGCTGCCCACACTGTGCCTGTGTGCTGCAGCTTGCATCTTCGCCTTTGGGAAGCTGCCGCTCGCCGATTCTCCCGCAGGCGAAGAAGCGGCTTCTTCGCACACAGAGCATTGTGGCAAGCGCAGGGAGCTCCTGAGAGCGGTTTGTGCCGAAAGAAGCCCGGGACCGGCACTTAGCTTCGGAGAGCTGCGTATCTGCGTCTTCTGCGTGTCTTGCCGCTCTACACTCAGCCAAAAGCTTTTCCACCATATCTTGCAAGGAGAAACTCTGCCAGGAAAGAAAACATCCAAAATCTTGTTCTAAAGCTTGCACGGGGGTCTGCAAAGAGTTTGGCAAGAATGAAAGGTAGTTGTCCAAAACTCGTTCTTTTCCAATAGAATAACCATGGAAAAGGCAGGAGAGTGGTAAAGTACTGTTTTCTCTAAGTCTGAAGGCTGCCCACACTGTGCCTGTGTGCTGCAGCTTGCATCTTCGCCTTTGGCAAGCTGCCGCTCGCCGATTCTCCCGGAGGCGAAGAAGCGGCTTCTTCGCACACAGAGCATTGTGGCGAGCGCAGGGAGCTCCTGAGAGCGGTTTGTGCCGAAAGAAGCCCGGGACCGGCACTTAGCTTCAGAGAGCTGCGTATCTGCGTCTTCTGCGTGTCTTGCCGCTCTACACTCAGCAAAAAGCTTTTCCACCATATCTTGCAAGGAGAAACTCTGCCAGGAAAGAAAACATCCAAAATCTTGTTCTAAAGCTTGCACGGGGGTCTGCAAAGAGTTTGGCAAGAATGAAAGGTAGTTGTCCAAAACTCGTTCTTTTCCAATAGAATAACCATGGAAAAGGCAGGAGAGTGGTAAAGTACTGTTTTCTCTAAGTCTGAAGGCTGCCCACACTGTGCCTGTGTGCTGCAGCTTGCATCTTCGCCTTTGGGAAGCTGCCGCTCGCCGATTCTCCCGCAGGCGAAGAAGCGGCTTCTTCGCACACAGAGCATTGTGGCGAGCGCAGGGAGCTCCTGAGAGCGGTTTGTGCCGAAAGAAGCCCGTGACCCGCACTTAGCTTCGGAGAGCTGCGTATCCGCGTCTTCTGCGTGTCTTGCCGCTCTACACTCAGCCAAAAGCTTTTCCACCATATCTTGCAAGGAGAAACTCTGCCAGGAAAGAAAACATCCAAAAACTTGTTCTAAAGCTTGCACGGGGGTCTGCAAAGAGTTTGGCAAGAATGAAAGGTAGTTGTCCAAAACTCGTTCTTTTCCAATAGAATAACCATGGAAAAGGCAGGAGAGTGGTAAAGTACTGTTTTCTCTAAGTCTGAATGCTGCCCACACTGTGCCTGTGTGCTGCAGCTTGCATCTTCGCCTTTGGGAAGCTGCCGCTCGCCGATTCTCCCGCAGGCGAAGAAGCGGCTTCTTCGCACACAGAGCATTGTGGCGAGCGCAGGGAGCTCCTGAGAGCGGTTTGTGCCGAAAGAAGCCCGGGACCGGCACTTAGCTTCGGAGAGCTGCGTATCTGCGTCTTCTGCGTGTCTTGCCGCTCTACACTCAGCAAAAAGCTTTTCCACCATATCTTGCAAGGAGAAACTCTGCCAGGAAAGAAAACATCCAAAATCTTGTTCTAAAGCTTGCACGGGGGTCTGCAAAGAGTTTGGCAAGAATGAAAGGTAGTTGTCCAAACTCGTTCTTTTCCAATAGAATAACCATGGAAAAGGCAGGAGAGTGGTAAAGTACTGTTTTCTCTAAGTCTGAATGCTGCCCACACTGTGCCTGTGTGCCGCAGCTTGCATCTTCGCCTTTGGCAAGCTGCCGCTCGCCGATTCTCCCGCAGGCGAAGAAGCGGCTTCTTCGCACACAGAGCATTGTGGCGAGCGCAGGGAGCTCCTGAGAGCGGTTTGTGCCGAAAGAAGCCCGGGACCGGCACTTAGCTTCGGAGAGCTGCGTATCTGCGTCTTCTGTGTGTCTTGCCGCTCTACACTCAGCAAAAAGCTTTTCCACCATATCTTGCAAGGAGAAACTCTGCCAGGAAAGAAAACATCCAAAATCTTGTTCTAAACCTTGCACGGGGGTCTGCAAAGAGTTTGGCAAGAATGAAAGGTAGTTGTCCAAAACTCGTTCTTTTCCAATAGAATAACCATGGATAAGGCAGGAGAGTGGTAAAGTACTGTTTTCTCTAAGTCTGAATGCTGCCCACACTGTGCCTGTGTGCTGCAGCTTGCATCTTCGCCTTTGGGAAGCTGCCGCTCGCCGATTCTCCCGGAGGCGAAGAAGCGGCTTCTTCGCACACAGAGCATTGTGGCGAGCGCAGGGAGCTCCTGAGAGCGGTTTGTGCCGAAAGAAGCCCGGGACCGGCACTTAGCTTCGGAGAGCTGCGTATCTGCGTCTTCTGCGTGTCTTGCCGCTCTACACTCAGCAAAAAGCTTTTCCACCATATCTTGCAAGGAGAAACTCTGCCAGGAAAGAAAACATCCAAAATCTTGTTCTAAAGCTTGCACGGGGGTCTGCAAAGAGTTTGGCAAGAATGAAAGGTAGTTGTCCAAAACTCGTTCTTTTCCAATAGAATAACCATGGAAAAGGCAGGAGAGTGGTAAAGTACTGTTTTCTCTAAGTCTGAAGGCTGCCCACACTGTGCCTGTGTGCTGCAGCTTGCATCTTCGCCTTTGGGAAGCTGCCGCTCGCCGATTCTCCCGCAGGCGAAGAAGCGGCTTCTTCGCACACAGAGCATTGTGGCGAGCGCAGGGAGCTCCTGAGAGCGGTTTGTGCCGAAAGAAGCCCGGGACCGGCACTTAGCTTCGGAGAGCTGCGTATCTGCGTCTTCTGCGTGTCTTGCCGCTCTACACTCAGCAAAAAGCTTTTCCACCATATCTTGCAAGGAGAAACTCTGCCAGGAAAGAAAACATCCAAAATCTTGTTCTAAAGCTTGCACGCAGGTCTGCAAAGAGTTTGGCAAGAATGAAAGGTAGTTGTCCAAAACTCGTTCTTTTCCAATAGAATAACCATGGAAAAGGCAGGAGAGTGGTAAAGTACTGTTTTCTCTAAGTCTGAAGGCTGCCCACACTGTGCCTGTGTGCTGCAGCTTGCATCTTCGCCTTTGGGAAGCTGCCGCTCGCCGATTCTCCCGCAGGCGAAGAAGCGGCTTCTTCGCACACAGAGCATTGTGGCGAGCGCAGGGAGCTCCTGAGAGCGGTTTGTGCCGAAAGAAGCCCGGGACCGGCACTTAGCTTCGGAGAGCTGCGTATCTGCGTCTTCTGCGTGTCTTGCCGCTCTACACTCAGCCAAAAGCTTTTCCACCATATCTTGCAAGGAGAAACTCTGCCAGGAAAGAAAACATCCAAAATCTTGTTCTAAAGCTTGCACGGAGGTCTGCAAAGACTCTGGCAAGAATGAAAGGTAGTTGTCCAAAACTCGTTCTTTTCCAATAGAATAACCATGGAAAAGGCAGGAGAGTGGTAAAGTACTGTTTTCTCTAAGTCTGAAGGCTGCCCACACTGTGCCTGTGTGCTGCAGCTTGCATCTTCGCCTTTGGGAAGCTGCCGCTCGCCGATTCTCCCGGAGGCGAAGAAGCGGCTTCTTCGCACACAGAGCATTGTGGCGAGCGCAGGGAGCTCCTGAGAGCGGTTTGTGCCGAAAGAAGCCCGGGACCGGCACTTAGCTTCGGAGAGCTGCGTATCTGCGTCTTCTGCGTGTCTTGCCGCTCTACACTCAGCCAAAAGCTTTTCCACCATATCTTGCAAGGAGAAACTCTGCCAGGAAAGAAAACATCCAAAATCTTGTTCTAAAGCTTGCACGGGGGTCTGCAAAGAGTTTGGCAAGAATGAAAGGTAGTTGTCCAAAACTCGTTCTTTTCCAATAGAATAACCATGGAAAAGGCAGGAGAGTGGTAAAGTACTGTTTTCTCTAAGTCTGAATGCTGCCCACACTGTGCCTGTTTGCTGCAGCTTGCATCTTCGCCTTTGGGAAGCTGCCGCTCGCCGATTCTCCCGCAGGCGAAGAAGCGGCTTCTTCGCACACAGAGCATTGTGGCGAGCGCAGGGAGCTCCTGAGAGCGGTTTGTGCCGAAAGAAGCCCGGGACCGGCACTTAGCTTCGGAGAGCTGCGTATCTGCGTCTTCTGCGTGTCTTGCCGCTCTACACTCAGCAAAAAGCTTTTCCACCATATCTTGCAAGGAGAAACTCTGCCAGGAAAGAAAACATCCAAAATCTTGTTCTAAAGCTTGCACGGGGGTCTGCAAAGAGTTTGGCAAGAATGAAAGGTAGTTGTCCAAAACTCGTTCTTTTCCAATAGAATAACCATGGAAAAGGCAGGAGAGTGGTAAAGTACTGTTTTCTCTAAGTCTGAATGCTGCCCACACTGTGCCTGTGTGCTGCAGCTTGCATCTTCGCCTTTGGGAAGCTGCCGCTCGCCGATTCTCCCGGAGGCGAAGAAGCGGCTTCTTCGCACACAGAGCATTGTGGCGAGCGCAGGGAGCTCCTGAGAGCGGTTTGTGCCGAAAGAAGCCCGGGACCGGCACTTAGCTTCGGAGAGCTGCGTATCTGCGTCTTCTGCGTGTCTTGCCGCTCTACACTCAGCAAAAAGCTTTTCCACCATATCTTGCAAGGAGAAACTCTGCCAGGAAAGAAAACATCCAAAATCTTGTTCTAAAGCTTGCACGGGGGTCTGCAAAGAGTTTGGCAAGAATGAAAGGTAGTTGTCCAAAACTCGTTCTTTTCCAATAGAATAACCATGGAAAAGGCAGGAGAGTGGTAAAGTACTGTTTTCTCTAAGTCTGAAGGCTGCCCACACTGTGCCTGTGTGCCGCAGCTTGCATCTTCGCCTTTGGGAAGCTGCCGCTCGCCGATTCTCCCGCAGGCGAAGAAGCGGCTTCTTCGCACACAGAGCATTGTGGCGAGCGCAGGGAGCTCCTGAGAGCGGTTTGTGCCGAAAGAAGCCCGGGACCGGCACTTAGCTTCGGAGAGCTGCGTATCTGCGTCTTCTGCGTGTCTTGCCGCTCTACACTCAGCAAAAAGCTTTTCCACCATATCTTGCAAGGAGAAACTCTGCCAGGAAAGAAAACATCCAAAATCTTGTTCTAAAGCTTGCACGGGGGTCTGCAAAGAGTTGGGCAAGAATGAAAGGTAGTTGTCCAAAACTCGTTCTTTTCCAATAGAATAACCATGGAAAAGGCAGGAGAGTGGTAAAGTACTGTTTTCTCTAAGTCTGAAGGCTGCCCACACTGTGCCTGTGTGCTGCAGCTTGCATCTTCGCCTTTGGGAAGCTGCCGCTCGCCGATTCTCCCGGAGGCGAAGAAGCGGCTTCTTCGCACACAGAGCATTGTGGCGAGCGCGGGGAGCTCCTGAGAGCGGTTTGTGCCGAAAGAAGCCCGGGACCGGCACTTAGCTTCGGAGAGCTGCGTATCTGCGTCTTCTGCGTGTCTTGCCGCTCTACACTCAGCCAAAAGCTTTTCCACCATATCTTGCAAGGAGAAACTCTGCCAGGAAAGAAAACATCCAAAATCTTGTTCTAAAGCTTGCACGGGGGTCTGCAAAGAGTTGGGCAAGAATGAAAGGTAGTTGTCCAAAACTCGTTCTTTTCCAATATAATAACCATGGAAAAGGCAGGAGAGTGGTAAAGTACTGTTTTCTCTAAGTCTGAAGGCTGCCCACACTGTGCCTGTGTGCTGCAGCTTGCATCTTCGCCTTTGGGAAGCTGCCGCTCGCCGATTCTCCCGCAGGCGAAGAAGCGGCTTCTTCGCACACAGAGCATTGTGGCGAGCGCAGGGAGCTCCTGAGAGCGGTTTGTGCCGAAAGAAGCCCGGGACCGGCACTTAGCTTCGGAGAGCTGCGTATCTGCGTCTTCTGCGTGTCTTGCCGCTCTACACTCAGCAAAAAGCTTTTCCACCATATCTTGCAAGGAGAAACTCTGCCAGGAAAGAAAACATCCAAAATCTTGTTCGAAAGCTTGCACGGGGGTCTGCAAAGAGTTGGGCAAGAATGAAAGGTAGTTGTCCAAAACTCGTTCTTTTCCAATAGAATAACCATGGAAAAGGCAGGAGAGTGGTAAAGTACTGTTTTCTCTAAGTCTGAAGGCTGCCCACACTGTGCCTGTGTGCTGCAGCTTGCATCTTCGCCTTTGGGAAGCTGCCGCTCGCCGATTCTCCCGGAGGCGAAGAAGCGGCTTCTTCGCACACAGAGCATTGTGGCGAGCGCAGGGAGCTCCTGAGAGCGGTTTGTGCCGAAAGAAGCCCGGGACCGGCACTTAGCTTTGGAGAGCTGCGTATCTGCGTCTTCTGCGTGTCTTGCCGCTCTACACTCAGCAAAAAGCTTTTCCACCATATCTTGCAAGGAGAAACTCTGCCAGGAAAGAAAACATCCAAAATCTTGTTCTAAAGCTTGCACGGGGGTCTGCAAAGAGTTTGGCAAGAATGAAAGGTAGTTGTCCAAAACTCGTTCTTTTCCAATAGAATAACCATGGAAAAGGCAGGAGAGTGGTAAAGTACTGTTTTCTCTAAGTCTGAAGGCTGCCCACACTGTGCCTGTGTGCTGCAGCTTGCATCTTCGCCTTTGGGAAGCTGCTGCTCGCCGATTCTCCCGGAGGCGAAGAAGCGGCTTCTTCGCACACAGAGCATTGTGGCGAGCGCAGGGAGCTCCTGAGAGCGGTTTGTGCTGAAAGAAGCCCGGGACCGGCACTTAGCTTCGGAGAGCTGCGTATCTGCGTCTTCTGCGTGTCTTGCCGCTCTACACTCAGCCAAAAGCTTTTCCACCATATCTTGCAAGGAGAAACTCTGCCAGGAAAGAAAACATCCAAAATCTTGTTCTAAAGCTTGCACGGGGGTCTGCAAAGAGTTTGGCAAGAATGAAAGGTAGTTGTCCAAAACTCGTTCTTTTCCAATAGAATAACCATGGAAAAGGCAGGAGAGTGGTAAAGTACTGTTTTCTCTAAGTCTGAAGGCTGCCCACACTGTGCCTGTGTGCTGCAGCTTGCATCTTCGCCTTTGGGAAGCTGCCGCTCGCCGATTCTCCCGCAGGCGAAGAAGCGGCTTCTTCGCACACAGAGCATTGTGGCGAGCGCAGGGAGCTCCTGAGAGCGGTTTGTGCCGAAAGAAGCCCGGGACCGGCACTTAGCTTCGGAGAGCTGCGTATCTGCGTCTTCTGCGTGTCTTGCCGCTCTACACTCAGCAAAAAGCTTTTCCACCATATCTTGCAAAGAGAAACTCTGCCAGGAAAGAAAACATCCAAAATCTTGTTCTAAAGCTTGCACGGGGGTCTGCAAAGAGTTTGGCAAGAATGAAAGGTAGTTGTCCAAAACTCGTTCTTTTCCAATAGAATAACCATGGAAAAGGCAGGAGAGTGGTAAAGTACTGTTTTCTCTAAGTCTGAATGCTGCCCACACTGTGCCTGTTTGCTGCAGCTTGCATCTTCGCCTTTGGGAAGCTGCCGCTCGCCGATTCTCCCGGAGGCGAAGAAGCGGCTTCTTCGCACACAGAGCATTGTGGCGAGCGCAGGGAGCTCCTGAGAGCGGTTTGTGCCGAAAGAAGCCCGGGACCGGCACTTAGCTTCGGAGAGCTGCGTATCTGCGTCTTCTGCGTGTCTTGCCGCTCTACACTCAGCAAAAAGCTTTTCCACCATATCTTGCAAGGAGAAACTCTGCCAGGAAAGAAAACATCCAAAATCTTGTTCTAAAGCTTGCACGGGGGTCTGCAAAGAGTTTGGCAAGAATGAAAGGTAGTTGTCCAAAACTCGTTCTTTTCCAATAGAATAACCATGGAAAAGGCAGGAGAGTGGTAAAGTACTGTTTTCTCTAAGTCTGAAGGCTGCCCACACTGTGCCTGTGTGCTGCAGCTTGCATCTTCGCCTTTGGGAAGCTGCCGCTCGCCGATTCTCCCGGAGGCGAAGAAGCGGCTTCTTCGCACACAGAGCATTGTGGCGAGCGCAGGGAGCTCCTGAGAGCGGTTTGTGCCGAAAGAAGCCCGGGACCGGCACTTAGCTTCGGAGAGCTGCGTATCTGCGTCTTCTGCGTGTCTTGCCGCTCTACACTCAGCCAAAAGCTTTTCCACCATATCTTGCAAGGAGAAACTCTGCCAGGAAAGAAAACATCCAAAATCTTGTTCTAAAGCTTGCACGGGGGTCTGCAAAGAGTTGGGCAAGAATGAAAGGTAGTTGTCCAAAACTCGTTCTTTTCCAATAGAATAACCATGGAAAAGGCAGGAGAGTGGTAAAGTACTGTTTTCTCTAAGTCTGAAGGCTGCCCACACTGTGCCTGTGTGCTGCAGCTTGCATCTTCGCCTTTGGGAAGCTGCCGCTCGCCGATTCTCCCGCAGGCGAAGAAGCGGCTTCTTCGCACACAGAGCATTGTGGCGAGCGCAGGGAGCTCCTGAGAGCGGTTTGTGCCGAAAGAAGCCCGGGACCGGCACTTAGCTTCGGAGAGCTGCGTATCTGCGTCTTCTGCGTGTCTTGCCGCTCTACACTCAGCAAAAAGCTTTTCCACCATATCTTGCAAGGAGAAACTCTGCCAGGAAAGAAAACATCCAAAATCTTGTTCGAAAGCTTGCACGGGGGTCTGCAAAGAGTTTGGCAAGAATGAAAGGTAGTTGTCCAAAACTCGTTCTTTTCCAATAGAATAACCATGGAAAAGGCAGGAGAGTGGTAAAGTACTGTTTTCTCTAAGTCTGAAGGCTGCCCACACTGTGCCTGTGTGCTGCAGCTTGCATCTTCGCCTTTGGGAAGCTGCCGCTTGCCGATTCTCCCGGAGGCGAAGAAGCGGCTTCTTCGCACACAGAGCATTGTGGCGAGCGCAGGGAGCTCCTGAGAGCGGTTTGTGCCGAAAGAAGCCCGGGACCGGCACTTAGCTTTGGAGAGCTGCGTATCTGCGTCTTCTGCGTGTCTTGCCGCTCTACACTCAGCAAAAAGCTTTTCCACCATATCTTGCAAGGAGAAACTCTGCCAGGAAAGAAAACATCCAAAATCTTGTTCTAAAGCTTGCACGGGGGTCTGCAAAGAGTTTGGCAAGAATGAAAGGTAGTTGTCCAAAACTCGTTCTTTTCCAATAGAATAACCATGGAAAAGGCAGGAGAGTGGTAAAGTACTGTTTTCTCTAAGTCTGAAGGCTGCCCACACTGTGCCTGTGTGCTGCAGCTTGCATCTTCGCCTTTGGGAAGCTGCTGCTCGCCGATTCTCCCGGAGGCGAAGAAGCGGCTTCTTCACACACAGAGCATTGTGGCGAGCGCAGGGAGCTCCTGAGAGCGGTTTGTGCCGAAAGAAGCCCGGGACCGGCACTTAGCTTCGGAGAGCTGCGTATCTGCGTCTTCTGCGTGTCTTGCCGCTCTACACTCAGCCAAAAGCTTTTCCACCATATCTTGCAAGGAGAAACTCTGCCAGGAAAGAAAACATCCAAAATCTTGTTCTAAAGCTTGCACGGGGGTCTGCAAAGAGTTTGGCAAGAATGAAAGGTAGTTGTCCAAAACTCGTTCTTTTCCAATAGAATAACCATGGAAAAGGCAGGAGAGTGGTAAAGTACTGTTTTCTCTAAGTCTGAAGGCTGCCCACACTGTGCCTGTGTGCTGCAGCTTGCATCTTCGCCTTTGGGAAGCTGCTGCTCGCCGATTCTCCCGGAGGCGAAGAAGCGGCTTCTTCACACACAGAGCATTGTGGCGAGCGCAGGGAGCTCCTGAGAGCGGTTTGTGCCGAAAGAAGCCCGGGACCGGCACTTAGCTTCGGAGAGCTGCGTATCTGCGTCTTCTGCGTGTCTTGCCGCTCTACACTCAGCAAAAAGCTTTTCCACCATATCTTGCAAGGAGAAACTCTGCCAGGAAAGAAAACATCCAAAATCTTGTTCGAAAGCTTGCACGGGGGTCTGCAAAGAGTTTGGCAAGAATGAAAGGTAGTTGTCCAAAACTCGTTCTTTTCCAATAGAATAACCATGGAAAAGGCAGGAGAGTGGTAAAGTACTGTTTTCTCTAAGTCTGAAGGCTGCCCACACTGTGCCTGTGTGCTGCAGCTTGCATCTTCGCCTTTGGGAAGCTGCCGCTCGCCGATTCTCCCGGAGGCGAAGAAGCGGCTTCTTCGCACACAGAGCATTGTGGCGAGCGCAGGGAGCTCCTGAGAGCGGTTTGTGCCGAAAGAAGCCCGGGACCGGCACTTAGCTTCGGAGAGCTGCGTATCTGCGTCTTCTGCGTGTCTTGCCGCTCTACACTCAGCAAAAAGCTTTTCCACCATATCTTGCAAAGAGAAACTCTGCCAGGAAAGAAAACATCCAAAATCTTGTTCTAAAGCTTGCACGGGGGTCTGCAAAGAGTTTGGCAAGAATGAAAGGTAGTTGTCCAAAACTCGTTCTTTTCCAATAGAATAACCATGGAAAAGGCAGGAGAGTGGTAAAGTACTGTTTTCTCTAAGTCTGAAGGCTGCCCACACTGTGCCTGTGTGCTGCAGCTTGCATCTTCGCCTTTGGGAAGCTGCTGCTCGCCGATTCTCCCGGAGGCGAAGAAGCGGCTTCTTCACACACAGAGCATTGTGGCGAGCGCAGGGAGCTCCTGAGAGCGGTTTGTGCCGAAAGAAGCCCGGGACCGGCACTTAGCTTCGGAGAGCTGCGTATCTGCGTCTTCTGCGTGTCTTGCCGCTCTACACTCAGCCAAAAGCTTTTCCACCATATCTTGCAAGGAGAAACTCTGCCAGGAAAGAAAACATCCAAAATCTTGTTCTAAAGCTTGCACGGGGGTCTGCAAAGAGTTTGGCAAGAATGAAAGGTAGTTGTCCAAACTCGTTCTTTTCCAATAGAATAACCATGGAAAAGGCAGGAGAGTGGTAAAGTACTGTTTTCTCTAAGTCTGAAGGCTGCCCACACTGTGCCTGTGTGCCGCAGCTTGCATCTTCGCCTTTGGGAAGCTGCCGCTCGCCGATTCTCCCGCAGGCGAAGAAGCGGCTTCTTCGCACACAGAGCATTGTGGCGAGCGCAGGGAGCTCCTGAGAGCGGTTTGTGCCGAAAGAAGCCCGGGACCGGCACTTAGCTTCGGAGAGCTGCGTATCTGCGTCTTCTGCGTGTCTTGCCGCTCTACACTCAGCCAAAAGCTTTTCCACCATATCTTGCAAGGAGAAACTCTGCCAGGAAAGAAAACATCCAAAATCTTGTTCTAAAGCTTGCACGGGGGTCTGCAAAGAGTTTGGCAAGAATGAAAGGTAGTTGTCCAAAACTCGTTCTTTTCCAATAGAATAACCATGGAAAACGCAGGAGAGTGGTAAAGTACTGTTTTCTCTAAGTCTGAAGGCTGCCCACACTGTGCCTGTGTGCCGCAGCTTGCATCTTCGCCTTTGGCAAGCTGCCGCTCGCCGATTCTCCCGGAGGCGAAGAAGCGGCTTCTTCGCACACAGAGCATTGTGGCGAGCGCAGGGAGCTCCTGAGAGCGGTTTGTGCCGAAAGAAGCCCGGGACCGGCACTTAGCTTCGGAGAGCTGCGTATCTGCGTCTTCTGCGTGTCTTGCCGCTCTACACTCAGCAAAAAGCTTTTCCACCATATCTTGCAAGGAGAAACTCTGCCAGGAAAGAAAACATCCAAAATCTTGTTCTAAAGCTTGCACGGGGGTCTGCAAAGAGTTTGGCAAGAATGAAAGGTAGTTGTCCAAAACTCGTTCTTTTCCAATAGAATAACCATGGAAAAGGCAGGAGAGTGGTAAAGTACTGTTTTCTCTAAGTCTGAATGCTGCCCACACTGTGCCTGTGTGCTGCACCTTGCATCTTCGCCTTTGGGAAGCTGCCGCTCGCCGATTCTCCCGCAGGCGAAGAAGCGGCTTCTTCGCACACAGAGCATTGTGGCGAGCGCAGGGAGCTCCTGAGAGCGGTTTGTGCCGAAAGAAGCCCGGGACCGGCACTTAGCTTCGGAGAGCTGCGTATCCGCGTCTTCTGCGTGTCTTGCCGCTCTACACTCAGCAAAAAGCTTTTCCACCATATCTTGCAAGGAGAAACTCTGCCAGGAAAGAAAACATCCAAAATCTGGTTCTAAAGCTTGCACGGGGGTCTGCAAAGAGTTTGGCAAGAATGAAAGGTAGTCGTCCAAAACTCGTTCTTTTCCAATAGAATAACCATGGAAAAGGCAGGAGAGTGGTAAAGTACTGTTTTCTCTAAGTCTGAAGGCTGCCCACACTGTGCCTGTGTGCTGCAGCTTGCATCTTCGCCTTTGGGAAGCTGCCGCTCGCCGATTCTCCCGCAGGCGAAGAAGCGGCTTCTTCGCACACAGAGCATTGTGGCGAGCGCAGGGAGCTCCTGAGAGCGGTTTGTGCCGAAAGAAGCCCGGGACCGGCACTTAGCTTCGGAGAGCTGCGTATCCGCGTCTTCTGCGTGTCTTGCCGCTCTACACTCAGCAAAAAGCTTTTCCACCATATCTTGCAAGGAGAAACTCTGCCAGGAAAGAAAACATCCAAAAACTTGTTCTAAAGCTTGCACGGGGGTCTGCAAAGAGTTTGGCAAGAATGAAAGGTAGTTGTCCAAAACTCGTTCTTTTCCAATAGAATAACCATGGAAAAGGCAGGAGAGTGGTAAAGTACTGTTTTCTCTAAGTCTGAATGCTGCCCACACTGTGCCTGTGTGCTGCAGCTTGCATCTTCGCCTTTGGGAAGCTGCCGCTCGCCGATTCTCCCGCAGGCGAAGAAGCGGCTTCTTCGCACACAGAGCATTGTGGCGAGCGCAGGGAGCTCCTGAGAGCGGTTTGTGCCGAAAGAAGCCCGGGACCGGCACTTAGCTTCGGAGAGCTGCGTATCTGCGTCTTCTGCGTGTCTTGCCGCTCTACACTCAGCAAAAAGCTTTTCCACCATATCTTGCAAGGAGAAACTCTGCCAGGAAAGAAAACATCCAAAATCTTGTTCTAAAGCTTGCACGGGGGTCTGCAAAGAGTTTGGCAAGAATGAAAGGTAGTTGTCCAAAACTCGTTCTTTTCCAATAGAATAACCATGGAAAAGGCAGGAGAGTGGTAAAGTACTGTTTTCTCTAAGTCTGAAGGCTGCCCACACTGTGCCTGTGTGCCGCAGCTTGCATCTTCGCCTTTGGCAAGCTGCCGCTCGCCGATTCTCCCGCAGGCGAAGAAGCGGCTTCTTCGCACACAGAGCATTGTGGCGAGCGCAGGGAGCTCCTGAGAGCGGTTTGTGCCGAAAGAAGCCCGGGACCGGCACTTAGCTTCGGAGAGCTGCGTATCTGCGTCTTCTGTGTGTCTTGCCGCTCTACACTCAGCAAAAAGCTTTTCCACCATATCTTGCAAGGAGAAACTCTGCCAGGAAAGAAAACATCCAAAATCTTGTTCTAAAGCTTGCACGGGGGTCTGCAAAGAGTTTGGCAAGAATGAAAGGTAGTTGTCCAAAACTCGTTCTTTTCCAATAGAATAACCATGGATAAGGCAGGAGAGTGGTAAAGTACTGTTTTCTCTAAGTCTGAATGCTGCCCACACTGTGCCTGTGTGCTGCAGCTTGCATCTTCGCCTTTGGGAAGCTGCCGCTCGCCGATTCTCCCGGAGGCGAAGAAGCGGCTTCTTCGCACACAGAGCATTGTGGCGAGCGCAGGGAGCTCCTGAGAGCGGTTTGTGCCGAAAGAAGCCCGGGACCGGCACTTAGCTTCGGAGAGCTGCGTATCTGCGTCTTCTGCGTGTCTTGCCGCTCTACACTCAGCAAAAAGCTTTTCCACCATATCTTGCAAGGAGAAACTCTGCCAGGAAAGAAAACATCCAAAATCTTGTTCTAAAGCTTGCACGGGGGTCTGCAAAGAGTTTGGCAAGAATGAAAGGTAGTTGTCCAAAACTCGTTCTTTTCCAATAGAATAAACATGGATAAGGCAGGAGAGTGGTAAAGTACTGTTTTCTCTAAGTCTGAATGCTGCCCACACTGTGCCTGTTTGCTGCAGCTTGCATCTTCGCCTTTGGGAAGCTGCCGCTCGCCGATTCTCCCGCAGGCGAAGAAGCGGCTTCTTCACACACAGAGCATTGTGGCGAGCGCAGGGAGCTCCTGAGAGCGGTTTGTGCCGAAAGAAGCCCGGGACCGGCACTTAGCTTCGGAGAGCTGCGTATCTGCGTCTTCTGCGTGTCTTGCCGCTCTACACTCAGCAAAAAGCTTTTCCACCATATCTTGCAAGGAGAAACTCTGCCAGGAAAGAAAACATCCAAAATCTTGTTCTAAAGCTTGCACGGGGGTCTGCAAAGAGTTTGGCAAGAATGAAAGGTAGTTGTCCAAAACTCGTTCTTTTCCAATAGAATAACCATGGAAAAGGCAGGAGAGTGGTAAAGTACTGTTTTCTCTAAGTCTGAAGGCTGCCCACACTGTGCCTGTGTGCTGCAGCTTGCATCTTCGCCTTTGGGAAGCTGCCGCTCGCCGATTCTCCCGCAGGCGAAGAAGCGGCTTCTTCGCACACAGAGCATTGTGGCGAGCGCAGGGAGCTCCTGAGAGCGGTTTGTGCCGAAAGAAGCCCGGGACCGGCACTTAGCTTCGGAGAGCTGCGTATCTGCGTCTTCTGCGTGTCTTGCCGCTCTACACTCAGCAAAAAGCTTTTCCACCATATCTTGCAAGGAGAAACTCTGCCAGGAAAGAAAACATCCAAAATCTTGTTCTAAAGCTTGCACGCAGGTCTGCAAAGAGTTTGGCAAGAATGAAAGGTAGTTGTCCAAAACTCGTTCTTTTCCAATAGAATAACCATGGAAAAGGCAGGAGAGTGGTAAAGTACTGTTTTCTCTAAGTCTGAAGGCTGCCCACACTGTGCCTGTGTGCTGCAGCTTGCATCTTCGCCTTTGGGAAGCTGCCGCTCGCCGATTCTCCCGGAGGCGAAGAAGCGGCTTCTTCGCACACAGAGCATTGTGGCGAGCGCAGGGAGCTCCTGAGAGCGGTTTGTGCCGAAAGAAGCCCGGGACCGGCACTTAGCTTCGGAGAGCTGCGTATCTGCGTCTTCTGCGTGTCTTGCCGCTCTACACTCAGCCAAAAGCTTTTCCACCATATCTTGCAAGGAGAAACTCTGCCAGGAAAGAAAACATCCAAAATCTTGTTCTAAAGCTTGCACGGAGGTCTGCAAAGACTCTGGCAAGAATGAAAGGTAGTTGTCCAAAACTCGTTCTTTTCCAATAGAATAACCATGGAAAAGGCAGGAGAGTGGTAAAGTACTGTTTTCTCTAAGTCTGAAGGCTGCCCACACTGTGCCTGTGTGCTGCAGCTTGCATCTTCGCCTTTGGGAAGCTGCCGCTCGCCGATTCTCCCGGAGGCGAAGAAGCGGCTTCTTCGCACACAGAGCATTGTGGCGAGCGCAGGGAGCTCCTGAGAGCGGTTTGTGCCGAAAGAAGCCCGGGACCGGCACTTAGCTTCGGAGAGCTGCGTATCTGCGTCTTCTGCGTGTCTTGCCGCTCTACACTCAGCCAAAAGCTTTTCCACCATATCTTGCAAGGAGAAACTCTGCCAGGAAAGAAAACATCCAAAATCTTGTTCTAAAGCTTGCACGGGGGTCTGCAAAGAGTTTGGCAAGAATGAAAGGTAGTTGTCCAAAACTCGTTCTTTTCCAATAGAATAACCATGGAAAAGGCAGGAGAGTGGTAAAGTACTGTTTTCTCTAAGTCTGAATGCTGCCCACACTGTGCCTGTTTGCTGCAGCTTGCATCTTCGCCTTTGGGAAGCTGCCGCTCGCCGATTCTCCCGCAGGGGAAGAAGCGGCTTCTTCGCACACAGAGCATTGTGGCGAGCGCAGGGAGCTCCTGAGAGCGGTTTGTGCCGAAAGAAGCCCGGGACCGGCACTTAGCTTCGGAGAGCTGCGTATCTGCGTCTTCTGCGTGTCTTGCCGCTCTACACTCAGCAAAAAGCTTTTCCACCATATCTTGCAAGGAGAAACTCTGCCAGGAAAGAAAACATCCAAAATCTTGTTCTAAAGCTTGCACGGGGGTCTGCAAAGAGTTTGGCAAGAATGAAAGGTAGTTGTCCAAAACTCGTTCTTTTCCAATAGAATAACCATGGAAAAGGCAGGAGAGTGGTAAAGTACTGTTTTCTCTAAGTCTGAATGCTGCCCACACTGTGCCTGTGTGCTGCAGCTTGCATCTTCGCCTTTGGGAAGCTGCCGCTCGCCGATTCTCCCGGAGGCGAAGAAGCGGCTTCTTCGCACACAGAGCATTGTGGCGAGCGCAGGGAGCTCCTGAGAGCGGTTTGTGCCGAAAGAAGCCCGGGACCGGCACTTAGCTTCGGAGAGCTGCGTATCTGCGTCTTCTGCGTGTCTTGCCGCTCTACACTCAGCAAAAAGCTTTTCCACCATATCTTGCAAGGAGAAACTCTGCCAGGAAAGAAAACATCCAAAATCTTGTTCTAAAGCTTGCACGGGGGTCTGCAAAGAGTTTGGCAAGAATGAAAGGTAGTTGTCCAAAACTCGTTCTTTTCCAATAGAATAACCATGGAAAAGGCAGGAGAGTGGTAAAGTACTGTTTTCTCTAAGTCTGAAGGCTGCCCACACTGTGCCTGTGTGCTGCAGCTTGCATCTTCGCCTTTGGGAAGCTGCCGCTCGCCGATTCTCCCGCAGGCGAAGAAGCGGCTTCTTCGCACACAGAGCATTGTGGCGAGCGCAGGGAGCTCCTGAGAGCGGTTTGTGCCGAAAGAAGCCCGGGACCGGCACTTAGCTTCGGAGAGCTGCGTATCTGCGTCTTCTGCGTGTCTTGCCGCTCTACACTCAGCAAAAAGCTTTTCCACCATATCTTGCAAGGAGAAACTCTGCCAGGAAAGAAAACATCCAAAATCTTGTTCTAAAGCTTGCACGGGGGTCTGCAAAGAGTTGGGCAAGAATGAAAGGTAGTTGTCCAAAACTCGTTCTTTTCCAATAGAATAACCATGGAAAAGGCAGGAGAGTGGTAAAGTACTGTTTTCTCTAAGTCTGAAGGCTGCCCACACTGTGCCTGTGTGCTGCAGCTTGCATCTTCGCCTTTGGGAAGCTGCCGCTCGCCGATTCTCCCGGAGGCGAAGAAGCGGCTTCTTCGCACACAGAGCATTGTGGCGAGCGCGGGGAGCTCCTGAGAGCGGTTTGTGCCGAAAGAAGCCCGGGACCGGCACTTAGCTTCGGAGAGCTGCGTATCTGCGTCTTCTGCGTGTCTTGCCGCTCTACACTCAGCCAAAAGCTTTTCCACCATATCTTGCAAGGAGAAACTCTGCCAGGAAAGAAAACATCCAAAATCTTGTTCTAAAGCTTGCACGGGGGTCTGCAAAGAGTTTGGCAAGAATGAAAGGTAGTTGTCCAAAACTCGTTCTTTTCCAATAGAATAACCATGGAAAAGGCAGGAGAGTGGTAAAGTACTGTTTTCTCTAAGTCTGAAGGCTGCCCACACTGTGCCTGTGTGCTGCAGCTTGCATCTTCGCCTTTGGGAAGCTGCCGCTCGCCGATTCTCCCGCAGGCGAAGAAGCGGCTTCTTCGCACACAGAGCATTGTGGCGAGCGCAGGGAGCTCCTGAGAGCGGTTTGTGCCGAAAGAAGCCCGGGACCGGCACTTAGCTTCGGAGAGCTGCGTATCTGCGTCTTCTGCGTGTCTTGCCGCTCTACACTCAGCAAAAAGCTTTTCCACCATATCTTGCAAGGAGAAACTCTGCCAGGAAAGAAAACATCCAAAATCTTGTTCGAAAGCTTGCACGGGGGTCTGCAAAGAGTTGGGCAAGAATGAAAGGTAGTTGTCCAAAACTCGTTCTTTTCCAAATAGAATAACCATGGAAAAGGCAGGAGAGTGGTAAAGTACTGTTTTCTCTAAGTCTGAAGGCTGCCCACACTGTGCCTGTGTGCTGCAGCTTGCATCTTCGCCTTTGGGAAGCTGCCGCTCGCCGATTCTCCCGGAGGCGAAGAAGCGGCTTCTTCGCACACAGAGCATTGTGGCGAGCGCAGGGAGCTCCTGAGAGCGGTTTGTGCCGAAAGAAGCCCGGGACCGGCACTTAGCTTTGGAGAGCTGCGTATCTGCGTCTTCTGCGTGTCTTGCCGCTCTACACTCAGCAAAAAGCTTTTCCACCATATCTTGCAAGGAGAAACTCTGCCAGGAAAGAAAACATCCAAAATCTTGTTCTAAAGCTTGCACGGGGGTCTGCAAAGAGTTTGGCAAGAATGAAAGGTAGTTGTCCAAAACTCGTTCTTTTCCAATAGAATAACCATGGAAAAGGCAGGAGAGTGGTAAAGTACTGTTTTCTCTAAGTCTGAAGGCTGCCCACACTGTGCCTGTGTGCTGCAGCTTGCATCTTCGCCTTTGGGAAGCTGCTGCTCGCCGATTCTCCCGGAGGCGAAGAAGCGGCTTCTTCACACACAGAGCATTGTGGCGAGCGCAGGGAGCTCCTGAGAGCGGTTTGTGCCGAAAGAAGCCCGGGACCGGCACTTAGCTTCGGAGAGCTGCGTATCTGCGTCTTCTGCGTGTCTTGCCGCTCTACACTCAGCCAAAAGCTTTTCCACCATATCTTGCAAGGAGAAACTCTGCCAGGAAAGAAAACATCCAAAATCTTGTTCTAAAGCTTGCACGGGGGTCTGCAAAGAGTTTGGCAAGAATGAAAGGTAGTTGTCCAAAACTCGTTCTTTTCCAATAGAATAACCATGGAAAAGGCAGGAGAGTGGTAAAGTACTGTTTTCTCTAAGTCTGAAGGCTGCCCACACTGTGCCTGTGTGCTGCAGCTTGCATCTTCGCCTTTGGGAAGCTGCCGCTCGCCGATTCTCCCGGAGGCGAAGAAGCGGCTTCTTCGCACACAGAGCATTGTGGCGAGCGCAGGGAGCTCCTGAGAGCGGTTTGTGCCGAAAGAAGCCCGGGACCGGCACTTAGCTTCGGAGAGCTGCGTATCTGCGTCTTCTGCGTGTCTTGCCGCTCTACACTCAGCCAAAAGCTTTTCCACCATATCTTGCAAGGAGAAACTCTGCCAGGAAAGAAAACATCCAAAATCTTGTTCTAAAGCTTGCACGGGGGTCTGCAAAGAGTTTGGCAAGAATGAAAGGTAGTTGTCCAAAACTCGTTCTTTTCCAATAGAATAACCATGGAAAAGGCAGAGAGTGGTAAAGTACTGTTTTCTCTAAGTCTGAAGGCTGCCCACACTGTGCCTGTGTGCTGCAGCTTGCATCTTCGCCTTTGGGAAGCTGCCGCTCGCCGATTCTCCCGCAGGCGAAGAAGCGGCTTCTTCGCACACAGAGCATTGTGGCGAGCGCAGGGAGCTCCTGAGAGCGGTTTGTGCCGAAAGAAGCCCGGGACCGGCACTTAGCTTCGGAGAGCTGCGTATCTGCGTCTTCTGCGTGTCTTGCCGCTCTACACTCAGCAAAAAGCTTTTCCACCATATCTTGCAAAGAGAAACTCTGCCAGGAAAGAAAACATCCAAAATCTTGTTCTAAAGCTTGCACGGGGGTCTGCAAAGAGTTTGGCAAGAATGAAAGGTAGTTGTCCAAAACTCGTTCTTTTCCAATAGAATAACCATGGAAAAGGCAGGAGAGTGGTAAAGTACTGTTTTCTCTAAGTCTGAATGCTGCCCACACTGTGCCTGTTTGCTGCAGCTTGCATCTTCGCCTTTGGGAAGCTGCCGCTCGCCGATTCTCCCGGAGGCGAAGAAGCGGCTTCTTCGCACACAGAGCATTGTGGCGAGCGCAGGGAGCTCCTGAGAGCGGTTTGTGCCGAAAGAAGCCCGGGACCGGCACTTAGCTTCGGAGAGCTGCGTATCTGCGTCTTCTGCGTGTCTTGCCGCTCTACACTCAGCAAAAAGCTTTTCCACCATATCTTGCAAGGAGAAACTCTGCCAGGAAAGAAAACATCCAAAAACTTGTTCTAAAGCTTGCACGGGGGTCTGCAAAGAGTTTGGCAAGAATGAAAGGTAGTTGTCCAAAACTCGTTCTTTTCCAATAGAATAACCATGGAAAAGGCAGGAGAGTGGTAAAGTACTGTTTTCTCTAAGTCTGAATGCTGCCCACACTGTGCCTGTGTGCTGCAGCTTGCATCTTCGCCTTTGGGAAGCTGCCGCTCGCCGATTCTCCCGCAGGCGAAGAAGCGGCTTCTTCGCACACAGAGCATTGTGGCGAGCGCAGGGAGCTCCTGAGAGCGGTTTGTGCCGAAAGAAGCCCGGGACCGGCACTTAGCTTCGGAGAGCTGCGTATCTGCGTCTTCTGCGTGTCTTGCCGCTCTACACTCAGCCAAAAGCTTTTCCACCATATCTTGCAAGGAGAAACTCTGCCAGGAAAGAAAACATCCAAAATCTTGTTCTAAAGCTTGCACGGGGGTCTGCAAAGAGTTGGGCAAGAATGAAAGGTAGTTGTCCAAAACTCGTTCTTTTCCAATAGAATAACCATGGAAAAGGCAGGAGAGTGGTAAAGTACTGTTTTCTCTAAGTCTGAAGGCTGCCCACACTGTGCCTGTGTGCTGCAGCTTGCATCTTCGCCTTTGGGAAGCTGCCGCTCGCCGATTCTCCCGGAGGCGAAGAAGCGGCTTCTTCGCACACAGAGCATTGTGGCGAGCGCAGGGAGCTCCTGAGAGCGGTTTGTGCCGAAAGAAGCCCGGGACCGGCACTTAGCTTTGGAGAGCTGCGTATCTGCGTCTTCTGCGTGTCTTGCCGCTCTACACTCAGCAAAAAGCTTTTCCACCATATCTTGCAAGGAGAAACTCTGCCAGGAAAGAAAACATCCAAAATCTTGTTCGAAAGCTTGCACGGGGGTCTGCAAAGAGTTTGGCAAGAATGAAAGGTAGTTGTCCAAAACTCGTTCTTTTCCAATAGAATAACCATGGAAAAGGCAGGAGAGTGGTAAAGTACTGTTTTCTCTAAGTCTGAAGGCTGCCCACACTGTGCCTGTGTGCTGCAGCTTGCATCTTCGCCTTTGGGAAGCTGCCGCTCGCCGATTCTCCCGGAGGCGAAGAAGCGGCTTCTTCGCACACAGAGCATTGTGGCGAGCGCAGGGAGCTCCTGAGAGCGGTTTGTGCCGAAAGAAGCCCGGGACCGGCACTTAGCTTCGGAGAGCTGCGTATCTGCGTCTTCTGCGTGTCTTGCCGCTCTACACTCAGCAAAAAGCTTTTCCACCATATCTTGCAAGGAGAAACTCTGCCAGGAAAGAAAACATCCAAAATCTTGTTCTAAAGCTTGCACGGGGGTCTGCAAAGAGTTTGGCAAGAATGAAAGGTAGTTGTCCAAAACTCGTTCTTTTCCAATAGAATAACCATGGAAAAGGCAGGAGAGTGGTAAAGTACTGTTTTCTCTAAGTCTGAAGGCTGCCCACACTGTGCCTGTGTGCTGCAGCTTGCATCTTCGCCTTTGGGAAGCTGCTGCTCGCCGATTCTCCCGGAGGCGAAGAAGCGGCTTCTTCACACACAGAGCATTGTGGCGAGCGCAGGGAGCTCCTGAGAGCGGTTTGTGCCGAAAGAAGCCCGGGACCGGCACTTAGCTTCGGAGAGCTGCGTATCTGCGTCTTCTGCGTGTCTTGCCGCTCTACACTCAGCCAAAAGCTTTTCCACCATATCTTGCAAGGAGAAACTCTGCCAGGAAAGAAAACATCCAAAATCTTGTTCTAAAGCTTGCACGGGGGTCTGCAAAGAGTTTGGCAAGAATGAAAGGTAGTTGTCCAAAACTCGTTCTTTTCCAATAGAATAACCATGGAAAAGGCAGGAGAGTGGTAAAGTACTGTTTTCTCTAAGTCTGAAGGCTGCCCACACTGTGCCTGTGTGCTGCAGCTTGCATCTTCGCCTTTGGGAAGCTGCTGCTCGCCGATTCTCCCGGAGGCGAAGAAGCGGCTTCTTCACACACAGAGCATTGTGGCGAGCGCAGGGAGCTCCTGAGAGCGGTTTGTGCCGAAAGAAGCCCGGGACCGGCACTTAGCTTCGGAGAGCTGCGTATCTGCGTCTTCTGCGTGTCTTGCCGCTCTACACTCAGCAAAAAGCTTTTCCACCATATCTTGCAAGGAGAAACTCTGCCAGGAAAGAAAACATCCAAAATCTTGTTCTAAAGCTTGCACGGGGGTCTGCAAAGAGTTTGGCAAGAATGAAAGGTAGTTGTCCAAAACTCGTTCTTTTCCAATAGAATAACCATGGAAAAGGCAGGAGAGTGGTAAAGTACTGTTTTCTCTAAGTCTGAAGGCTGCCCACACTGTGCCTGTGTGCTGCAGCTTGCATCTTCGCCTTTGGGAAGCTGCCGCTCGCCGATTCTCCCGGAGGCGAAGAAGCGGCTTCTTCGCACACAGAGCATTGTGGCGAGCGCAGGGAGCTCCTGAGAGCGGTTTGTGCCGAAAGAAGCCCGGGACCGGCACTTAGCTTCGGAGAGCTGCGTATCTGCGTCTTCTGCGTGTCTTGCCGCTCTACACTCAGCAAAAAGCTTTTCCACCATATCTTGCAAGGAGAAACTCTGCCAGGAAAGAAAACATCCAAAATCTTGTTCTAAAGCTTGCACGGGGGTCTGCAAAGAGTTTGGCAAGAATGAAAGGTAGTTGTCCAAAACTCGTTCTTTTCCAATAGAATAACCATGGAAAAGGCAGGAGAGTGGTAAAGTACTGTTTTCTCTAAGTCTGAAGGCTGCCCACACTGTGCCTGTGTGCTGCAGCTTGCATCTTCGCCTTTGGGAAGCTGCCGCTCGCCGATTCTCCCGCAGGCGAAGAAGCGGCTTCTTCGCACACAGAGCATTGTGGCGAGCGCAGGGAGCTCCTGAGAGCGGTTTGTGCCGAAAGAAGCCCGGGACCGGCACTTAGCTTCGGAGAGCTGCGTATCTGCGTCTTCTGCGTGTCTTGCCGCTCTACACTCAGCAAAAAGCTTTTCCACCATATCTTGCAAAGAGAAACTCTGCCAGGAAAGAAAACATCCAAAATCTTGTTCTAAAGCTTGCACGGGGGTCTGCAAAGAGTTTGGCAAGAATGAAAGGTAGTTGTCCAAAACTCGTTCTTTTCCAATAGAATAACCATGGAAAAGGCAGGAGAGTGGTAAAGTACTGTTTTCTCTAAGTCTGAATGCTGCCCACACTGTGCCTGTTTGCTGCAGCTTGCATCTTCGCCTTTGGGAAGCTGCCGCTCGCCGATTCTCCCGGAGGCGAAGAAGCGGCTTCTTCGCACACAGAGCATTGTGGCGAGCGCAGGGAGCTCCTGAGAGCGGTTTGTGCCGAAAGAAGCCCGGGACCGGCACTTAGCTTCGGAGAGCTGCGTATCTGCGTCTTCTGCGTGTCTTGCCGCTCTACACTCAGCAAAAAGCTTTTCCACCATATCTTGCAAGGAGAAACTCTGCCAGGAAAGAAAACATCCAAAATCTTGTTCTAAAGCTTGCACGCAGGTCTGCAAAGAGTTTGGCAAGAATGAAAGGTAGTTGTCCAAAACTCGTTCTTTTCCAATAGAATAACCATGGAAAAGGCAGGAGAGTGGTAAAGTACTGTTTTCTCTAAGTCTGAAGGCTGCCCACACTGTGCCTGTGTGCTGCAGCTTGCATCTTCGCCTTTGGGAAGCTGCCGCTCGCCGATTCTCCCGGAGGCGAAGAAGCGGCTTCTTCGCACACAGAGCATTGTGGCGAGCGCAGGGAGCTCCTGAGAGCGGTTTGTGCCGAAAGAAGCCCGGGACCGGCACTTAGCTTCGGAGAGCTGCGTATCTGCGTCTTCTGCGTGTCTTGCCGCTCTACACTCAGCCAAAAGCTTTTCCACCATATCTTGCAAGGAGAAACTCTGCCAGGAAAGAAAACATCCAAAATCTTGTTCTAAAGCTTGCACGGGGGTCTGCAAAGAGTTTGGCAAGAATGAAAGGTAGTTGTCCAAAACTCGTTCTTTTCCAATAGAATAACCATGGAAAAGGCAGGAGAGTGGTAAAGTACTGTTTTCTCTAAGTCTGAAGGCTGCCCACACTGTGCCTGTGTGCTGCAGCTTGCATCTTCGCCTTTGGGAAGCTGCCGCTCGCCGATTCTCCCGGAGGCGAAGAAGCGGCTTCTTCGCACACAGAGCATTGTGGCGAGCGCAGGGAGCTCCTGAGAGCGGTTTGTGCCGAAAGAAGCCCGGGACCGGCACTTAGCTTCGGAGAGCTGCGTATCTGCGTCTTCTGCGTGTCTTGCCGCTCTACACTCAGCCAAAAGCTTTTCCACCATATCTTGCAAGGAGAAACTCTGCCAGGAAAGAAAACATCCAAAATCTTGTTCTAAAGCTTGCACGGAGGTCTGCAAAGAGTTTGGCAAGAATGAAAGGTAGTTGTCCAAAACTCGTTCTTTTCCAATAGAATAACCATGGAAAAGGCAGGAGAGTGGTAAAGTACTGTTTTCTCTAAGTCTGAATGCTGCCCACACTGTGCCTGTGTGCTGCAGCTTGCATCTTCGCCTTTGGGAAGCTGCCGCTCGCCGATTCTCCCGCAGGCGAAGAAGCGGCTTCTTCACACACAGAGCATTGTGGCGAGCGCAGGGAGCTCCTGAGAGCGGTTTGTGCCGAAAGAAGCCCGGGACCGGCACTTAGCTTCGGAGAGCTGCGTATCTGCGTCTTCTGCGTGTCTTGCCGCTCTACACTCAGCCAAAAGCTTTTCCACCATATCTTGCAAGGAGAAACTCTGCCAGGAAAGAAAACATCCAAAATCTTGTTCTAAAGCTTGCACGGAGGTCTGCAAAGAGTTTGGCAAGAATGAAAGGTAGTTGTCCAAAACTCGTTCTTTTCCAATAGAATAACCATGGAAAAGGCAGGAGAGTGGTAAAGTACTGTTTTCTCTAAGTCTGAAGGCTGCCCACACTGTGCCTGTGTGCTGCAGCTTGCATCTTCGCCTTTGGGAAGCTGCCGCTCGCCGATTCTCCCGCAGGCGAAGAAGCGGCTTCTTCGCACACAGAGCATTGTGGCGAGCGCAGGGAGCTCCTGAGAGCGGTTTGTGCCGAAAGAAGCCCGGGACCGGCACTTAGCTTTGGAGAGCTGCGTATCTGCGTCTTCTGCGTGTCTTGCCGCTCTACACTCAGCAAAAAGCTTTTCCACCATATCTTGCAAGGAGAAACTCTGCCAGGAAAGAAAACATCCAAAATCTTGTTCTAAAGCTTGCACGGGGGTCTGCAAAGAGTTTGGCAAGAATGAAAGGTAGTTGTCCAAAACTCGTTCTTTTCCAATAGAATAACCATGGAAAAGGCAGGAGAGTGGTAAAGTACTGTTTTCTCTAAGTCTGAAGGCTGCCCACACTGTGCCTGTGTGCTGCAGCTTGCATCTTCGCCTTTGGGAAGCTGCCGCTCGCCGATTCTCCCGCAGGCGAAGAAGCGGCTTCTTTGCACACAGAGCATTGTGGCGAGCGCAGGGAGCTCCTGAGAGCGGTTTGTGCTGAAAGAAGCCCGGGACCGGCACTTAGCTTCGGAGAGCTGCGTATCTGCGTCTTCTGCGTGTCTTGCCGCTCTACACTCAGCAAAAAGCTTTTCCACCATATCTTGCAAGGAGAAACTCTGCCAGGAAAGAAAACATCCAAAATCTTGTTCTAAAGCTTGCACGGGGGTCTGCAAAGAGTTTGGCAAGAATGAAAGGTAGTTGTCCAAAACTCGTTCTTTTCCAATAGAATAACCATGGAAAAGGCAGGAGAGTGGTAAAGTACTGTTTTCTCTAAGTCTGAATGCTGCCCACACTGTGCCTGTGTGCTGCAGCTTGCATCTTCGCCTTTGGGAAGCTGCCGCTCGCCGATTCTCCCGCAGGCGAAGAAGCGGCTTCTTCGCACACAGAGAATTGTGGCGAGCGCGGGGAGCTCCTGAGAGCGGTTTGTGCCGAAAGAAGCCCGGGACCGGCACTTAGCTTCGGAGAGCTGCGTATCTGCGTCTTCTGCGTGTCTTGCCGCTCTACACTCAGCAAAAAGCTTTTCCACCATATCTTGCAAGGAGAAACTCTGCCAGGAAAGAAAACATCCAAAATCTTGTTCTAAAGCTTGCACGGAGGTCTGCAAAGAGTTTGGCAAGAATGAAAGGTAGTTGTCCAAAACTCGTTCTTTTCCAATAGAATAACCATGGAAAACGCAGGAGAGTGGTAAAGTACTGGTTTCTCTAAGTCTGAAGGCTGCCCACACTGTGCCTGTGTGCTGCAGCTTGCATCTTCGCCTTTGGGAAGCTGCCGCTCGCCGATTCTCCCGCAGGCGAAGAAGCGGCTTCTTCGCACACAGAGCATTGTGGCGAGCGCAGGGAGCTCCTGAGAGCGGTTTGTGCCGAAAGAAGCCCGGGACCGGCACTTAGCTTCGGAGAGCTGCGTATCTGCGTCTTCTGCGTGTCTTGCCGCTCTACACTCAGCAAAAAGCTTTTCCACCATATCTTGCAAGGAGAAACTCTGCCAGGAAAGAAAACATCCAAAATCTTGTTCTAAAGCTTGCACGGGGGTCTGCAAAGAGTTTGGCAAGAATGAAAGGTAGTTGTCCAAAACTCGTTCTTTTCCAATAGAATAACCATGGAAAAGGCAGGAGAGTGGTAAAGTACTGTTTTCTCTAAGTCTGAAGGCTGCCCACACTGTGCCTGTGTGCTGCAGCTTGCATCTTCGCCTTTGGGAAGCTGCCGCTCGCCGATTCTCCCGCAGGCGAAGAAGCGGCTTCTTCGCACACAGAGCATTGTGGCGAGCGCAGGGAGCTCCTGAGAGCGGTTTGTGCCGAAAGAAGCCCGGGACCGGCACTTAGCTTCGGAGAGCTGCGTATCTGCGTCTTCTGCGTGTCTTGCCGCTCTACACTCAGCCAAAAGCTTTTCCACCATATCTTGCAAGGAGAAACTCTGCCAGGAAAGAAAACATCCAAAATCTTGTTCTAAAGCTTGCACGGGGGTCTGCAAAGAGTTTGGCAAGAATGAAAGGTAGTTGTCCAAAACTCGTTCTTTTCCAATAGAATAACCATGGAAAAGGCAGGAGAGTGGTAAAGTACTGTTTTCTCTAAGTCTGAATGCTGCCCACACTGTGCCTGTGTGCTGCACCTTGCATCTTCGCCTTTGGGAAGCTGCCGCTCGCCGATTCTCCCGGAGGCGAAGAAGCGGCTTCTTCGCACACAGAGCATTGTGGCGAGCGCGGGGAGCTCCTGAGAGCGGTTTGTGCCGAAAGAAGCCCGGGACCGGCACTTAGCTTCGGAGAGCTGCGTATCTGCGTCTACTGCGTGTCTTGCCGCTCTACACTCAGCAAAAAGCTTTTCCACCATATCTTGCAAGGAGAAACTCTGCCAGGAAAGAAAACATCCAAAATCTTGTTCTAAAGCTTGCACGGAGGTCTGCAAAGAGTTTGGCAAGAATGAAAGGTAGTTGTCCAAAACTCGTTCTTTTCCAAAAGAATAACCATGGAAAAGGCAGGAGAGTGGTAAAGTACTGTTTTCTCTAAGTCTGAATGCTGCCCACACTGTGCCTGTGTGCTGCAGCTTGCATCTTCGCCTTTGGGAAGCTGCCGCTCGCCGATTCTCCCGCAGGCGAAGAAGCGGCTTCTTCGCACACAGAGCATTGTGGCGAGCGCAGGGAGCTCCTGAGAGCGGTTTGTGCCGAAAGAAGCCCGGGACCGGCACTTAGCTTCGGAGAGCTGCGTATCTGCGTCTTCTGCGTGTCTTGCCGCTCTACACTCAGCAAAAAGCTTTTCCACCATATCTTGCAAGGAGAAACTCTGCCAGGAAAGAAAACATCCAAAATCTTGTTCTAAAGCTTGCACGGGGGTCTGCAAAGAGTTTGGCAAGAATGAAAGGTAGTTGTCCAAAACTCGTTCTTTTCCAATAGAATAACCATGGAAAAGGCAGGAGAGTGGTAAAGTACTGTTTTCTCTAAGTCTGAAGGCTGCCCACACTGTGCCTGTGTGCTGCAGCTTGCATCTTCGCCTTTGGGAAGCTGCCGCTCGCCGATTCTCCCGGAGGCGAAGAAGCGGCTTCTTCGCACACAGAGCATTGTGGCGAGCGCAGGGAGCTCCTGAGAGCGGTTTGTGCCGAAAGAAGCCCGGGACCGGCACTTAGCTTCGGAGAGCTGCGTATCTGCGTCTTCTGCGTGTCTTGCCGCTCTACACTCAGCAAAAAGCTTTTCCACCATATCTTGCAAGGAGAAACTCTGCCAGGAAAGAAAACATCCAAAATCTTGTTCTAAAGCTTGCACGGGGGTCTGCAAAGAGTTTGGCAAGAATGAAAGGTAGTTGTCCAAAACTCGTTCTTTTCCAATAGAATAACCATGGAAAAGGCAGGAGAGTGGTAAAGTACTGTTTTCTCTAAGTCTGAAGGCTGCCCACACTGTGCCTGTGTGCTGCAGCTTGCATCTTCGCCTTTGGGAAGCTGCCGCTCGCCGATTCTCCCGGAGGCGAAGAAGCGGCTTCTTCGCACACAGAGCATTGTGGCGAGCGCAGGGAGCTCCTGAGAGCGGTTTGTGCCGAAAGAAGCCCGGGACCGGCACTTAGCTTCGGAGAGCTGCGTATCTGCGTCTTCTGCGTGTCTTGCCGCTCTACACTCAGCAAAAAGCTTTTCCACCATATCTTGCAAGGAGAAACTCTGCCAGGAAAGAAAACATCCAAAATCTTGTTCTAAAGCTTGCACGGGGGTCTGCAAAGAGTTTGGCAAGAATGAAAGGTAGTTGTCCAAAACTCGTTCTTTTCCAATAGAATAACCATGGAAAAGGCAGGAGAGTGGTAAAGTACTGTTTTCTCTAAGTCTGAAGGCTGCCCACACTGTGCCTGTGTGCTGCAGCTTGCATCTTCGCCTTTGGGAAGCTGCCGCTCGCCGATTCTCCCGCAGGCGAAGAAGCGGCTTCTTCGCACACAGAGCATTGTGGCGAGCGCAGGGAGCTCCTGAGAGCGGTTTGTGCCGAAAGAAGCCCGGGACCGGCACTTAGCTTCGGAGAGCTGCGTATCTGCGTCTTCTGCGTGTCTTGCCGCTCTACACTCAGCAAAAAGCTTTTCCACCATATCTTGCAAGGAGAAACTCTGCCAGGAAAGAAAACATCCAAAATCTTGTTCTAAAGCTTGCACGGGGGT